>NC_057797.1:335727719-335804936 GCF_018294505.1 Triticum aestivum
GGGGGCCGGATGCGGGCTCCCCGAGCTGGCGGCGGGGATGTGGGCGCGGGACACATGGCGCCCTCGGAGTGGCTGCGGGCGGCGGAGCAGATGCGTCCGGTCCGTCCGGACGTGTCCGGCGGCGGAGGAGGAGATATTTTAGGATTTCGGACGAGGGGGGATCCGGATTTCGGGGAAGGGGTCTATATATAGGCATAGAGGGAGCTAGGAGAGTCCAAATGAGGTGCGGTTTTCGGCCACAGATCGTGATCGAACGCTCTAGATGATGGAGAAGGCTTAGGTGGGTTTTGGGCCAAATTGAAGGGGTGTTGGGCTGCAACACACACGAGGCCTTTTTGGTCCCTCGGTTAACCGTTGGAGTATCAAACGAAGTCCAAATGATACGAAACTTGACAGGCGATCTACCGGTAGTAAACCAAGGCCGCTTGGCAAGTCTCGGTCCAATCCGGAAATGTTTAATCCCCACACACGAAAGAAAGGTAGAAATGACCACCGGAGGAGAACGAAGCGCCGGAATGCAAAACGGACAACGGGGAAAATGCTCGAATGCATGAGATGAACACGTATGCAAATGCAATGCACATGATGATATGATATGAGATGCATGACAACGACAACAACACACGGAGACAAAAACCAGAACCCGAGAAAATAAAATAACTTAACGCCGGAAACGGCAAGAGTTGGAGTACAAATTGGGAAAGTTACATCCTGGGTGTTACACGCGGTGGCGAGGTGCTTCTCCTCGGTGATGGTGGATGCGCTCAGCACTGGCTCGAACCAGGAGGCTTGACGCCTGGCCGCGGCGTCAGTGGCCATCAGTCGCGGATTTGGGATGAGTTTTGGTGGATCTGGAGGTCTTCTAGGCAGAAGGAGAAGGGGATCTCGAGCAAGACGAAGGGAAGGCAATGAAAGCTCTGCAGCAGGCGCCAGCCTTTCTACCAGGAAAGGACTGTTGCCAAGGCAACATTGGGAAGCGGAGGCACCCGTGTGCCATCAATCGCCATGCGTCGACTAAGGTCACAGGCGGTTAGGGCCTGCGGCGCTCCGCACTTGCCCTTTGTGATGAGGACATGACTACCTTGGATATGACCAAAAATATTGCATATATGCATATTTGTCAGGTGATTTCTAGTGCAAACTATTCAATAATCTATTTATGTTATCCAGAACAAAAATACTTCACACACTGTTGTGTTTTGTCTAATTGCAGGTGTATGGGACATTTGTACAATCCACATATGAAGATAAGGAAGAAAGAGATGTTTATTTGCTGTCCAAAAAGTTCTCTCACGTCACTTTTGGCCCAAGAGAAGATAGAGTCCAAGTCTCTCACGTTCTGGATTCAGATTCGGACTGCACAGACATACCTGAATCAAAACGCACACAAGTTTTTCATACCGACTCCGAATTGGGTGATTCTTTTTTTGTTGGAAACTAGATTTCGTGCACTTTCCAACCCAATTGGAATCACCTTCAAATTCGTCCGGAGCGTTGAGTTGTGGACGAAACAATCTGATGCTGCAGCAGAATCTGAGTCAAACTACAAGTCCAAAGGTGTTACATCACCTCTACTTGGGCCCATTGGCCTTGTACGACCTAGATTTAGTTTTAGGCTGCCTTGGGACGTCCTCCCACCTCCTTGGCCGCCACCCCTTGCTCCTATATAAGTAGATCTATCTAGTAGCTTTTCCTTGGGATTTGTTTAGTTAAAAGTTAGCCATTGCAACTTCGTGTACTTCGTTTGTGTCCAACGATCAGACCAAGACCGCTTCCGGATCCCCACCTTTATCAATACTTCATATATACTCGCAATATTCAGATTGCTTTTATCATATTCTTGCTTGTTCTTCGATTGCTTGCAGGAATAGACCTTCGTGGTCAGGTTGATTGTGCTCCAGCGTGGTCAATAACCTTTCGGAGTTGGTTTAGCGATTGCTAAGGCGCAACGTCGTGCACGTTTGTAGTCGGATCGTCAAAGTCATCTTCACCAAATCGATAGTTATCATCTCATCGAAAGATCGGGACACCCCCGCCTCTATCACTTTGGCTTTGCCTCAAAGCCAAGTTCGAGCACGCCTTGGGCCCGGGGGTTACTGTCGGTGTCCTGGGACTGGGGGTACCCAGACTTGCCTGCCTGCGGCCCATGACGTGGCTCCATTGACGGCCTAGTACGGCCCAACTGCAGGATCAACAACCCAAGACCCTTGCGAGGGGCCAAGCCTCGCGAGGAGGACGGCATCAAGACCTTCTTAGGGGCGGCTTCCCCAGGATGGCTCCCGAGGAGAGGAGATATCAATGCAAGGTGCACCTCTTGTGAGGTTCATATGACGTGAGCCATGACGACCAAGGCCAGACGGGCACCAGCGCACGCAGTGTACTAGTTTCCTCTTTGGTGCTAAGGCAGCAAGCGTAGGCGCGGAGTCTCGAGGGATCATGTAAAGGTTTACATTCCGGTGCAACAAGACCAAGAGCGCCAAGACGGAGGTCACCGCGGATCCCACCGCGGCGTCACGACCAGGAGCTTCTGTAGGAGAAGACTATTTCTTCAGGATAGCATGTACTAGTTGTCTCCCTTTGAATTGGGTTGTGGTGAGTTCCCTTCCCACCTTTCATTTGGGAAGAGGACCAAGGCCACTATAAATAGGACTTATCCACCACCAATGAGGGAGAGAGAGAGAGAGGGGAGGATCGGATCCCTTCCACCCAGACTAGCTCACCAGCTCATCAAGCACAAGAACACCTTACCTTCTAAGGTTGTTTGACCATTGTACTAGTTCATCCACAGCCCCTCGAGGCCAATCCACCACAAAGCAAGAGTAGGGTTTTACACTGCAAGGTGGCCAGAACTTGGGTAAACTGTTGTGTTCCTTGTCCATTTGGTTCATCGAGCTAGGCCGTGGGATCGGTGGGTAGGCAGACTAGGGAGGACGAGTTCTTTGCACGCACCCCAGTGTTCGAACCTCTCAAGGGTCTGTGGAACCCTGAATCCGACACAACTAAGTTAGTTTTAGTAGAGAGCTTTTTGTCACAAGAAAGTTATTAGTCCATAGGCAATCGATATCTAGACCAGTAATCATTATTGCAATTTTATATGAGGGAGAGGCATAAGCTAACATACTTTCTCTTCTTGGATCATACGCACTTATTATTGGAAATCTAGCATACATCCATAACTACTAAAGATCATTAAGGTAAAACCAAACCGTAGCATTAAAGTTTCAAGTCCTATTTACTCCCATACTCAAACAACATACTTACTCGGGTATGTGCTTCTGTCACTCACGCCACCCACCATAAGCAAATCATGAACTATTGCAGACCCTACAGCAGGGATCCCTCACGCTTGCGCGACATGGAGAGCACCATAGGACAACACCAATAATAAAACATGCAAATCAAATCAATCATGATCATCAATCAACCCATAGGACAAAACAGATCTAATCAAACATCATAGGATAGCCATGCATCATTGGGAAGTAATATATAGCGTTGAGCACCATGTTTAAGTAGATATTACAATGGGCAGAAGAGATGTTACACCGCTGCATAGAGGGGGAAAGAGTTGGTGATGACGGCGGCGGATTTGTTGGTGTAGATCGCCGTCACGGTGATGGCCCCGGCGGCGTTCCGGCACCACCGGGAGAGAGGGGGAGAGAGCCCCCTCCTTCTTCTTCCTTGACCTCCCCCTAGATGGGAATAGGGTTTCCCCTCTGCTCCTTGACCTCCATGGCGGCGGAGGGGTGGGAGAGTGGATCTCTCTCTCTCTCTCTCTCTCTCTCTCTCTCTGTCTCTCTCTCTCTCTCTCTATTTCCTTCTGTTTTTGCGCTCTCAGATTCTGACCTTTCACCATTTCTTAAATTCTGGAGATCTGTAACTCTGATTGGGCTTAAATTTTAACACAATTTTTATTCGGATATTAGCTTTCTTGCAATGAAAGAAGGGCACCAACCGCCTTACAAAGTGGACACAAGGGCCCAGGGCGTGCCCTACCCCCTAGGGCGCGCCCCCTGCCTTGTGGACTCCTCGGGCATTGTCTCGCGTTGATTCTTTTTCCCCAAAATCACATATATGCCAAAAAATCTCCGTATGTTTTTATCCCGTTTGGACTCTGTTTGATATGGATTTTCTGCAAAACAGAAAACATGCAACAAACAGGAACTGGCACTTGGCACTGGATCAATATGTTAGTCCAAGAAAATAGTATAAAAAGTTGCCAAAAGTATGTAAAAGTTGTAGAATATTGGCATGGAACAATCAAAAATTATAGATACGATGGAGACGTGTCACCGGGGTTAAACAGATGGCAGGGGTGGGGAGGAGCATGGCGGTGGGAGGCGGTTCAGGAGATGGCTGAGCGGTGGCGGCAGGCGGTTAGGCCTGGCTGGCGGCTCGAAGGTTGAGAGAGAAGATGAACAGTGCATCATTTTCGGAGGATGGAGAATCCCTTCTGGTGGTCTATGTTGCATCCAATGGCTCACAAGAGTCGACTGGCCCAAATTGTTCCTTCAGATTGGATGATCCACATGGCATTGAAGGTCTCGAAGGTAGATTCCACATCCGCACCCTATTTGCGGGCTCAGCGCGGGCGCGACCGGCTTCCTCCATGACAGCAGCCATGTGAGCCTCCTCCACGCGGGTGGAGACGACCATGACACGTTAGCTCCTCCTCGTCGGCGTGTTGGAGCATGCGCTTGTTCTCCTCCTCTTCGTAAGCTGTAGGCATAGACACGGATTGACCTACTCATGTGCTTGGTAGCGCAGTGTCATCACGTGGAGGGACTGCAGACGAAATGAGCAGGCGAGGGGTTGAGATCCTCTGCAGTACCATACGGTACTATAGTGCGGATGACATGTGGGGCCAGGTCCCACATAGCAGCGATAGTACTACACTGTACAGTACTACAACGATTGTACGCATGCTCAACGGCATATTTATGAGTGCGCTTATGAGAGCTTGGTTATAGGGTTGGTCAAACTTAAAAGAACACCATACTAGTACATGTAATCCTATGCAAGCGTGTGTATCACGGCCATGCTTGTACACCACATTAGTTAGCACAAACATCAATACGGAATCCTGTGCAAGCGCGTGCACCGCGGCTGCGTGGTTGATCAAAAGGTGCGTCACGTGTCACGCTGGAAGGAGATCGACCGAACCTTTTTCTGTATGTGAAAACAGTCCCCGAATATTACTCTACTTTTTTTGCTGGAAAAGTTCTTCATGCTACAATACTTCCATGTATTTGTATTTAGCTTTAGTTCGGCATTATTTGGATTTTGTCGTTTTAGGTGCCCCCTATAAAGATAATAATAGAGATTATGTGTGTGTGTAATGGAGAGAGAACACGTGTATGTGTCTCTATGTGTGTTGTGGCGGAAGGGCAATGTGGAGACGGTGTGCGTGTGATAGTCATAGAGAGGTGTGAATGTGCAAATGATCATGTATGAGTGAGACATAGAGATATGCCGAGATGTTGTGTATACATGAGAGAACGGTCTTCTATTTTGTGTTTTTGTGTGTGTGCGTGTGAGAGATATAGAGGAGCATCTGTAACCCAAAAACCATCTCTCTCGATTCGACCGTCCCTCGCACAATCGCATGTAACACATGCATCAACGCACACATTTTGACACCCTCACCCAGCCCCTGCTCGCCTCAAGGCCCCTACATCACTCTCTATCTCGTAGACACAATCTCTTCATGAAAACCCTATTAGGCATGCATGTACCTCTCCGTCACATACACACCATGTACCAAGCACACACATTTATCTTTCGCTATGTCTCTTTCGCTCGCAAACACAGTCCCCATAGTCCTCTCTTTGTATCCACACACGAACTCTCTATATTGCTTAAACATTGATGCACACGATGTATTTGTCTTGCACCATTATCCTCTCTCGCATGCTCACTATGCACACACATTCTCTCCATAGGTTTGATTTCTCTCAATATTTGACACAAACACACACGCAGAGCGCCCCCTCCCGAGCACACTATCCATCCCCATCCAAGGTAATATAGCGACTACTTTTGTTTGTGATTATCTGCATCCCCCACATGCACACCACCTTGATCTTCAAGGAGGGCATCGGGAAGAACGAAGACGTCGACCAGACCGCACTAGAGATTGTGGGGCCATTTGGAAGCAGGATGATGTGACGACGGGCTCTCTCTCTCTCCCTCCCTCCCGCACAAAAATTATCAATCCCTCGGCCCACAAGATTACCCTCTTGTCCACATTCTTTTAAGCTCTCTCATCAAACCTTTTGTCTCTTCTCCTACCACATGTACAAAATCTTGATGCACACACATCTCACTCCTTATATTACATGTCTCCATCTTTCTCATAGACCTAACTTCTTCCGCCGTATACATATACATATATATCACTCTCTCACACACTTCCTCTCTCTTCTCAGTTTCTCTCCTACTCTCCTGCCCACATGTATACAATCTTTCCCGTCCTCTGTCTCTTTTTTCCACTAGGTGTATATCTTGTGTGTTGAGCGCATGCATCTCTCTCCCACCATTGCTATAATGAGGACATCAATACCATTGTTACACACACATGCAGCTGCTATACATATTAGACCAATTAAAAGAGCTTGCGCATGCCAATTAAATTACCAGGTAGTTTTGTTTCATAGTAATGATTCTATTGTTCATGAGGATATGATGCTGCCTAAATTGGATGCATTTGTTTTCCTTACAAATGAAGGGCCAATCATGGACAAGAGGGATGAACCCTGGAGCAAGATAAATCATGGTGGTGATGGCATGCACAAGGGGAACAACACTGGTGTTTCAAGTGATGATTTCAGGACTTTGAAGCCACCCTAATGAGTGTATCAAGGCTTGGACGAAATATACAAGATTCCACTTCCTAAATTTCGTCTAGAGGCTATTATAGGTGCCGTGTCGCCTTATTTTTGCGTCAGGCCCATATAATTTCAAAATACTTGAGTATAGGAAGTTCTAAGAGTCTGTATGTGTGGGAAAACAAGAGTTAGAGTTGGTTTCGGACCCCTCCACCAAGGGCCACGAAATCCCCCCCTCTTATTCCATATATACAACACTTAGGGCACAGTTTAGACTTCGGGTTTTGTTTAGATTAAAAGTTCTCCATGGCTGCAACTTTCCATACTTCGTTTGTGTTCGACGACTAGACCAAGACGTCACAGAACCCCACCTTCATCAATAAACCTTTCATCTTATATTTGCAATATTGATGACCCACAAGTATAGGGGATCTATCGTAGTACTTTCGATAAGTAAGAGTGTCGAACCCAACGAGGAGCAGAAGGAAATGATAAGCGGTTTTCAGCAAGGTATTCTCTGCAAGTACTGAAATAAGTGGTAACAGATAGATTTGTGATAAGATAAATTGCAACGAGCAACAAGTAACAAAAGTAAATAAAGTGCAGAAAGGTGGCCCAATCTGATGCGGAGCATCTCAAGGTCATCCCCATGGACCTACCATCGTCTCACCAAGTGCCTACCAGGCCCATGACTCGATCACGCGCAAGAGCCCTTGAAACCGAGGTGACATCTCTCCTCTCACAATTCCACTCCGATGCACATGAAGCATGGCTACTACCTCATATGGATACATTGTGCATACTCAGGTACAATGGAGAATCTAAGGAGCAAGGACAAGAAGAAGAGGAAGATGGACGAGAAGACGGAGAAGAAGAAGAGCTGCAGGAAATTTCCCAGCCACCGGACGACCGGCCGGGACTGGACGTCCAAGCCTGAAGCGTCAGCCGAGCTCCAGCCAGCGGACGTCCGGCCCAGACCGGACGACCGGTGCTCCTGCATCCGAAGCGAACGAGCAGACATTCAGTCCGAACCGGACGACCGGCGCACCAGCACCCGAAGCAACATCAGCGGAAGTCCGGAGCCCCCGGACGTCCGGCGCCCCGATCACAGAGCAGAACCAGCGGACGACCGGAAGCCACCGGACGTCCGGCAGCTCCTGAGACATCGGACGACCGGTCCCCAGCGGACGCCCGGTACCTGGCTGCGTCCAGATTCGGGCCCGAGGCCCATGTACCCCTTCACTTCGCCCTTTTTGCACTTAGACTATAAATAGACCCCCCATTCATCCTAGCTAGGGTTAGTGTTGGTTTAGCTCATACTTCGAGATAGAGCTTCGCTCATCCATCCCGATCTCCTCCTCGAGAGAGACTGCGGCCCCTCTTCGGAGAAGATCAACTTGGATTCAAGACCCCCCTCTTGGGCGGCCCCATCAAGACCTCCTTCTAGGAGAAGAACCGGTTACTTGTATCGTCCTTTGTTGACCGTGGATCATCGTGTATCTCTTTATGTTTCGAGGATCTAGCGCATGTGTAATCGAATCTTCTTGGTTTGAGTGATTGTCTCGTGTTTTCCCTCGTGAATCCCCCTCGTGTTCGTCGTGTTTCTCTTTGGGATCCGCTCCTTTCATGAAAGATCGGTCATCTAGGGTTCCACCCTACATCATCTTGGTATCATGAGCAAGGTTGATCACGATTTCGGAGCCCCCTCTTCGTTTTTCTAGCTTGATTTTGTTGTTTTTCGTCCTAATCTGAAAATCCCCACAAAAATAGCCCCAAAATTTTTCTTGTGTTTTGTGAGTTTTGATGATGTTTTGTTGGTTTTGATCCGTGAATTTGTTGCGTTGCAAGTAGATCTAGCCTTCCCCCACCATCTCCACCTCGAAATCCCTCCCAAATCCCCCATATTCCCCCAAAATCACCTCCCGGATCTATAAACTCACGTTGACCCCGACCACCGGACGACCGGCACATCACCGGACATCCGGCGACCCAGGAAGCACCGAACGTCCGACCCGACCGGACGACCGGCGACCGGACATCCGTCCACTACCGGACGACCGCTACTTCCACCATTTCATCCGCTACACCACCACCGACTTCCCGCACTCTTTGACATTATCCCAACCCACACCTCCACCTAACTGCCACCTACTCCGACGATTTTGGTCGCCTTTGGTTTTGAGAATTTGAGTTGCGGTACCGTATCCTTTTGTGTTGTGGCTATCTAGGTACGGTTCGACATCGACATCACCGCCGCTCATTTTTCGCCACGGACGCGTCATCAACACCGGTCATCCACAACGACCACCTCGACTATGACTTGGTATTCGTGCCACCATTTTGACACCATACCGGAAGCAAGACCGGTAACCTCATCTTGGTATTGGACATATCATTCTTGCCATCACATTGTTAACCATCATCGCCTGACTCCTTTGCGTTGCTTACCCATCGAGACTAGCCATTGAGTATTGCCGGCAACGAGACTTGTGCACTTTAGTGATCATACTTCCCCATAGCATACATACATGCATCATTGTTGATTATATTGTTATCATCTCTTGTGTCACAAAGTTGTCATCACATACTCACTTGCTACCTTGGTTCGTCAAGCGTCGCTTAAGAAAAGAGCTCAAACATCAAAGAGCCAACCAAGCTTTTAAGCAAAGAGGAAAGATAAGCAAAGAGCTTTTAAGCAAGAACCATAGCATCATACAACATTAAGATTGTCATACTCGATCACCTTGGATCATACCATAGCAACATCTTGCATAAAACATATTTGGGATAGAAGCCGTTGCATTTTTGCTAAGTAGGTTGTGCACAAGTTCTTGTATCCGCCTATCATGCAATCGTGCTAGCGTCTCTCTAGTGTTGTGCAACAAGAGCATTTTTGTGGACTCCACATTTTGGCTCACCCTTGGTTGCTCAACCCCCACTTATCTTTTTGCGTGTGTGTTTCCGTGTACCGTATATGCTTGGTCTACTTGTTACATTGCATCTTGCGAATCTTTTCCAACATTCTTGAATCTTGCTTACATTCACATTAAAAATTGTGCCACCATCCTAACCAAGCTCCACCAAAAGCTTTTACTTGTGTAGGTGTGAGAACTGACAAGAATCGGTACCAATTGTGCTATTTCCTTGTTACACATTGGAGTCCTCTTTGATCCATTGTCAACATCGGTCAAGGTACATTTGATATTGGTTCTTCCCTTTCTTCCACTCACAATTGTCTTGGAATGATGGATAGGCCAAGTACTTCTACCAACCCACTCTTCATGGAACAAGACGACGACATGAACTCCTTCGTCACCAAGAGTCACCTCTTTGGTGCACAACGTGCTTTGCATCAAGAGCAACAAGCTATGAGTGAACGCATCGACAACCTTGCCGCCAACTTGCTACTTTCCGAGCAACGTACAAGGGACTACTTTGACAACAAGCTCGACGATCACAAGCAAGAGAATGACGCAAGGATGGACGAGATTCACGCTTTGTTGCTCAACCACTCTTCTTCCACTTCAAGAAGGAGCCGTTCAAGTTGACACTCCGACGACACCATCTCCGGTTCAAGTACACCGACATCGAACACTCTTCGACGAGCTGCGCGCAACGAGTGTCAAGCAAACATCAATCCACTTCGAGACACCGACTCGCAAGAACATCGACGATGTCGAGCCGAAGAAGCCTTTGCGCTAGCTCAAGAACGGCGTCGCCAACGTCAACACGAACAAGAGGAGCGAGCGCGACTACATCAAGATGCACAAGACGCCGAGGCGGAACGCCAACAACAACAACTACGTGCAGCTTAATCACTTGAAGCGCAACGGGCCCTTCATGAATCAAGTCGTGCCGTAGCCGACCGAGGCCGACAAGCTCGACTACATCGAGAAGCACTTCGCGATGAAGCTCAAGAAAGAATGTACCAAAGACGTGTGCGTCAACAAGCTCCGCGTCAAGATAGAAAAGCGCCTCGTCAAGATAGACAAGCTCCCCATCAAGTTCACCAAGAGCATGAAAACAATGGGAATCCTCCGCGGCAAGAGCAACACGAGGTTGACAACCCTCCGCGTCAAGAGTACCACGAGTTGGACAATCATCCACAACATGGGCGTCATAATCCCCGACTCCAACATAATGAAGAACAACGCTACGGCAAGCTCAAGTTCACCATGCCCAAGTTCAATGGAAGCAACGATCCCAAAGAATACCTTTCATGGGCATTGAAAGTTGACAAGATCTTTCATTTGCACAATTATGAAGAAGAGAAGAAGATCGCGATGGCATCCCTTGAGTTCCGAGATTATGTCCTCATTTGGTGGGAACAAGTCATTGAGTGCCGCGAGGCAAGAGGTGATCCACCCATCACTACTTGGGCACAAATGAAGGATGTTATGCGAGCACGCTTCGTGCCTACCTACTACAACCGCGACCTCTTCAAGAAACTCCAACAACTCAAGCAAGGTACCAAGAGCGTTGAAGAGTACTACAAGGAAATGGAGATTGCCATGATACGAGCCAATGTCAAAGAAGATGATGAGCAAACTATGGCAAGGTTCTTGAATGGACTCAATCATCCTATCAAGAAGATCGCCGACTTCCAACCTTACTCGAACATCATCGAACTAGTGCATCAAGCTACCAAAGCGGAACGACAAGTACAAGACGACTTCAAGTATGCCAAGTTCTCATCCAAGTCCCATGGCCTCTCCAACAATCTAGCTTCGACGACTCCAACACCTTCGACCTTAACCAAGCCTTCTACAAGCAACGGCGACAAGTCAAGTTACAAGAAAGCTTCGACTAGCTCAAGTCGTCCTCCTACTACAAGCAACTTCACGAAAGCTCCATCATCATCTACTCCACCCGATGAGACCATCAAAACAAGTTCTATCAAATGCTTCACATGCGGCGGCCGAGGCCACAAGTCCTTCGAGTGCACCAACAAACGCACAATGATCTTCAACGACGATGGCACTTATGATTCCATGAGCGAAGGAGAAATGGAAGCCCTTGAGCAAGTGGCCATGCACCGCCAAGTGAACAATGAAGAAGAACAAGTCTTTTGTGATGAAGACTCAAGTCCCGCACTTGTTGTCTCAAAAGTTTTGACTCTCCAACATCAACAAGAAGAAGACCTAAGATGCACCATATTCCACACCAAGGCTGGCATCAATGGACGATCCGTCAAGGTCATCATCGATGGAGGGAGTTGCCACAATTTAGCAAGTGAAGAACTATGCTCCAAGCTACAATTGGTCAAGATGAAGCACCCTCACCCCTACAAGGTTCAATGGCTAAGTGACACCGGCGCCATACAAGTCGAGCATAGAGTACAAGTCTCTTTCAAGATCGGCGCCTATGAAGACACACTGGAATGTGATGTCCTTCCGATGACCGTTTGCCACCTCCTCCTTGGACGGCCATGGCAATTTGACCGAGGTGTCATTCACAATGGGCGTACAAATCACTATAGCTTCAAGATGAAAGGAAAAGAGTTCGTGCTACGTCCTATGTCTCCAAGCCAAGTGATAGCCGACAAGCAAGCCACCCATCATGGAGAAAATAGTGAGAGAGCGATCCATCAAAAAGAGAGTGAGTGCCACAAGCCCAAATTGAGTGACTCCACGATGAGCGACAAGAAAAACCTAGTTCTCTTTGCCACCAAATGTGAGATGAGAGAAGTGTGTGAGAACCCAACAAGTGTCCTACACTATGTCCTATTGTGCAAGGACGAGGTCACAAACACTCACAACTCTCACGATCTACCTTTGGTGTTATCTTCTCTATTGCAGGAATTCCAAGATGTTTTCCCCGATGAGCTACCTCCGGGTCTACCTCCACTACGAGGCATCGAGCACCGAATTGATCTCATCCCCGGAGCGCCGCTTCCCAACAAAGCTCCATACCGCGTCAACCCCGAAGAAACCAGAGAAATACAAAGGCAAGTAAAGCATCTCATAGACCATGGTCATGTGCGTGAAAGTTTGAGTCCTTGTGCCGTACTGGTCATTCTTGTGCCAAAACGTGACGGTACCTTTTGCATGTGCTCCGATTGTAGACCTATCAATGCTATCACCGTTAGATATAGGTACCCCATTCCACGCCTTGATGATATGCTTGATGAACTTAGCGGTGCCACTATATTTTCCAAAATTGATCTTACGAGTGGTTACTATCAAATCCGCATACAAGAGGGTGATGAATGGAAAACCACCTTCAAACCAAGTTTGGTTTGTATGAGTGGTTAGTCATGCCTATGGGTCTCTCGGAAGCACCGGGCACTTTTATGCGCCTTATGAATCATGTCTTTCGCCCTTACATTGGTATATTTGTTGTGGTTTACTTCGATGACATTCTTGTGTTTAGCAAATCTATCAAAGAGCATGTCACCCATGTCCGCACCGTTTTGCAAACTCTTAGGAAAGAGCGTCTCTATGCTAATATGGAGAAATGCCTTTTTGGTGTTGATAAGCTCGTTTTCTTAGGCTTTGTTGTATCTTCTAAGGGTGTTGATGTTGATGAATCTAAGATCAATGCTATTAAAACTTGGCCCCAACCAACAAATTTGCAACAAGTGCGTAGTTTTCTTGGTTTAGCCGGTTTCTACTGCCGATTTGTGAAGGATTTTAGCACCATTGCTTCACCTTTGCATGCTTTGAGCAAGAAGAACGCGCCTTTTGTTTGGGGACAATCTCAAGATATTTCTTTCAATGAGCTTAAGAATTTGCTTACTCATGCTCCCGTGCTTGCTTTACCCAACTTCGACAAGCCTTTTGAGATTCATTGCGATGCTAGCGGTAATGGCATAGGAGGCGTGTTAACGCAAGAGAAGCATCCCATAGCTTACTTTAGTGAGAAACTTTCTAGAGCGCAACTCAATTACCCCATCTATGACAAAGAGCTATATGCTTTAGTGCGAGTTTTGCATGAATGGGAACATTACGTTCGCCCACATGAGTTCATCATCCATACCGACCATGAAACACTTAAATACCTTAAGGGTCAAACTAAGTTGAACAAGCGTCATGCTAAATGGAGTGAATTCATTGAGTCTTTTTCCTTATGTCATCAAGTACATTAAGGGTAAAGAAAATGTTGTGGCGGATGCACTTTCCCGTATATGCATGCTTGTCACTAACCTTGAGTTGAATGTCATTGGTTTTGAGCATATCAAAGACTTGTATGAACATGATCCTACATTCGCCATACCTTATGCCAAGTGTTTGATGCATACTTCTTGGGATCGATACTACATCAAAGATGGATATCTTATGAGAGCTAACAAACTTTGCATCCCCGAGTCCTCTCTTCGTTTGTTGCTTTTGCAGGAATCTCATGGAGGCGGACTCATGGGACACTTTGGACGAGACAAAACATCTGCTACGCTCTCCAAGAACTACTTTTGGCCCAAGATGCATCGCGACGTCAATCGCTTCATGAACCGTTGTTCTATATGTCGCAAAGCTAAGTCTAAAGCCCAGTCTCATGGCCTCTATATGCCACTTCCAATTCCATATCAACCATGGGAAGATATTAGCATGGACTTTGTGCTTGGTTTGCCTAGAACTCGAAATGGAAAGGATTCCGTTTTTGTTGTCGTGGACCGTTTCTCCAAAATGGATCATTTCATTCCTTGCAACAAGATAGACGATGCTTCACATATTGCAAATCTGTTTTGTAGGGAAATCTTGCGCCTTCATGGAGTGCCAAAGACTATCGTCTCGGACAGCGACGTCAAGTTCCTTAGCTACTTTTGGAAGACTCTATGTGCCAAGCTCGGAATCAAGCTACTCTTCTCCACGGCATACCATCCTCAAACCGACGGCCAAACGGTGGTGACAAACCGCACACTCCCCGCTCTACTTCGAGTACTCATCAAGAAGAACATCAAGGAGTGGGAGGAGTGTCTACCAATCGCCGAGTTCACATACAACCAAGCAAGACACTCAACAACCGGCAAGTCCCCTTTCGAGGTCGTCTACGGATTCAACCCTTTGTCACCATTGGATATTCTTCCTCTGCCACTCCAAGAGCGCATCAATTTGGACGCAAGTGCGTGTGTTACACATCTCAAGAAGATGCATGAAGATACAAGAAACACCATCGAGCGCCAAGTTCAATGCCTCGCGATCAAGCTCAACTTGAACAAACAACCTATGGTCTTCAACATTGGTGATCAAGTGTGGCTACACCTTCGCAAGGACCGCTTCCCACAAGAATGCAAATCAGCGGATGGACCCTTCAAGGTGCTTGCTCGCTACAACGACAACGCTTACAAGATCGACCTTCCACGTGACAAGTACAACGTGAGCGACATCTTCAACGTCAAAGATCTCTCTCCTTTCCATGGTGATGAAGATTTTGATCCGAGGACGGATCTTCCCCAAGGGAGGGGAGATGATGCGGAGCATCTCAAGGTCATCCCCATGGACCTACCATCGTCTCACCAAGTGCCTACCGGGCCCATGACTCGATCACGCGCAAGAGCCCTTGAAACCGAGGTGACATCTCTCCTCTCACAATTCCACTCCGATGCACATGAAGCATGGCTACTACCTCTTATGGATACATTGTGCATACTCAGGTACAATGGAGAATCTAAGGAGCAAGGACAAGAAGAAGAGGAAGATGGACGAGAAGACGGAGAAGAAAAAGAGCTGCAGGAAATTTCCCAGCCACCGGACGACCGGCCGGGACCGGACGTCCGACGCCTGAAGCGTCAGCCGAGCTCCAGCCAGCGGACGTCCAGCCCAGACTGGACGACCGATGCCCCTGCACCCAAAGCGAACGAGCGGACGTCCGGTCCAGACCGGACGACCGGCGCACCAGCACCCGAAGCAACATCAGCGGAAGTCCGGAGCCCCCGGACGTCCGGCGCCCCCATCACAGAGCAGAACCAGCGGACGAGCGGAAGCCACCGGACGTCCGGCAGCTCCTGAGACACCGGACGACCGGTCCCCAGTGGATGTCCGGTACCTGGCTGCATCCAGATTCAGGCCCGAGGCCCATGTACCCCTTCACTTCGCCCTTTTTGCACCTAGACTATAAATAGACCCCCCCATTCATCCTAGCTAGGGTTAGCGTTGGTTTAGCTCATACTTCGAGATAGAGCTTCGCTCATCCATCCCGATCTCCTCCTCGAGAGAGACTGCGGCCCCTCTTCGGAGAAGATCAACTTGGATTCAAGACCCCCCTCTTGGGCGGCCCCATCAAGACCTCCTTCTAGGAGAAGAACCGGTTACTTGTATCATCCTTTGTTGACCGTGGATCATCGTGTATCTCTTTGTGTTTCGAGGATCTAGCGCATGTGTAATCGAATCTTGCTGGTTTGAGTGATTCTCTCGTGTTTTCCCTCGTGAATCCCCCTCGTGTTCGTCGTGTTTCTCTTTGGGATCCACTCCTTTCATGAAAGATCGGCCATCTAGGGTTCCACCCTACATCACAATCCTTTTGTAGCAAAGGACAAGCCGAAACAAACTCTTATAATAGGAAAAGCGTTCCTAAGGACTCATGGGAATATCATCAAGCTAGTTTTCATCACGTTCATATGATTCGCGTTCGATACTTTGAGAATTTGATATGTGGGTGGACCGGTGCTTGGGTGCTGTTCTTACTTGAACAAGCATCCCACTTATGATTAACTTCTATTGCAAGCATCCGCAACTACAACAAAAGTATTAAGGTAAACCTAACCATAGCATGAAACATGTGGATCCAAATCAGCCCCTTACGAAGCAACACATAAACTAGGGTTTAAGCTTCTGTCACTCTAGCAACCCATCATCTACTTATTACTTCCCAATGCCTTCCTCTAGGCCCAAATAATGGTGAAGTGTTATGTAGTCGACGTTCACATAACACCACTAGAGGCTAGAAAACATACATCTTATCAAAATATCAAACGAATACCAAATTCACATGACTACTAATAGCAAGACTTCTCCCTTGTCCTCGGGAACAAACGTAATTACTCACAAAGCATATTCATGTTCATAAGCAGAGGGGTAATAATATGCATATAGGATCTGAACATATGATCTTTCACCAAATAAACCAACTAGCATCAACTACAAGGAGTAATCAACACTACTAGCAACCTACTAGCACCAATCCTGGACTTTGAGACAAGAATTGGATACAAGAGATGAACTAGGGTTTAGAGATGAGATGGTGCTGGTGAAGATGTTGATGGAGATTACCCTCTCCCGATGAGAGGAGCGTTGGTGATGATGATGGTGATGATTTCCCCCTCCCGGAGGAAAGTATCCCCGGCAGAATTGCTCTGCCGGAGCTCTAGATTGGTTCCGCCAAGGTTCCGCCTCATGGCGGCGGAGTCTCATCCCGAAAAGTTCCTTCTTATTTTTTTCTCATCAGAAGACTTCATATAGGAGAAGATGGACGTCGGAGAGCCACCAGGGGGCCCACGAGGTAGGGGGGCGCGCCCTAGGGGGGGCGCCCCCCACCCTCGTGAGCAGGGTGTCGGCCCCCTGGCCTTCATCTTTGGCGAGGATTTTTCTTTATTTCTTTAAGATGTTCCATGGAGTTTCAGGACTTTTGGAGTTGCGCAGAATAGGTCTCTAATATTTGCTCCTTTTCCAGCCCAGAATCCCAACTGCCGGCATTCTCCCTCCTTATGTAAACCTTGTAAAATAAGAGAGAATAGCCATAAGTATTGTGACATAAAGTGAAATAACAGTCCATAATGCAATAAATATCGATATAAAAGCATGATGCAAAATGGACGTATCAAATATCCAGGTTGCAATCTTAGTTTCTTGCTTGTCCTTCATTTTCTTGCAGGAAATAGACCTTCATGGTCAGGTTGATCGTGCTCCGGTGTGGTCAATAACCCTCAGAAGTTGGTTTAGCGATTGCTAAGGCGCGACATCTCGCACGTTCATAGTTGGATCGTCAAAGTCTACTCCCATTGAAAACGAAAATTACCTTCTCATCGAAATACGGGACACCTTTGCCTCTATCAAGTGGTATCAGATTTCCAGGTTGCTTAGTGATATTTTACAAGTTTTTGTAGTTTAGATCGAGTCTGTTCTTCATACCTACAGTCCATGAAAAATCCATAAAAAATTAGGGTTAGTTCATCATATCCAAACCAGTCTGAGCCTTTGCACAATCTTTTTAGTGTTTTGTTTTGCTGAATTTGCAGTTGCATCGTTGTGTCAAGTTGCTGGTCTTAGCGTCTAGTTCTTTAGAGTTTCGAGTTCTGTTCACATGTTGTCACACCACCGCCGCACCATCATCATTGCCTCTGCCATATACCACCACCGCTTATCTGCTACCGCTCCGAGTACACATACCACCACCGCTCCAAGTCCATATACCACCACCGCTCCGAGTCCATATACCACCACCGCTCCAAGTCCATATACCACCACCGCTCCGAGTACATATACCACCACCAATCCAAGTCCTTATACCACCACCAATCCGAGTTCTTTTCGTATTATGTTTGGTTTCGAGATCCATCTATTTTCCGATTCGTGTTTCCTTGCCTGAGTAGGTTTCGAAAAAAAAGTCCGCACATCCTCGGGCAGTTTTTCGGCCAAAATTTCAGCGATTGAAAATATTTTTCCTATCCTGTTTTTGGTCCCAGGGAGCGTTTTGAGACACTCGCCATCATAGTGACCCTTTTCACACTTTTTGGTTGACGTTGCCCTGATTTCCGAAAAAATAGTCAAATAATTTCTTGTGTGTCCTGTTATTTTGACTTGGGAAGAGTTTTGAGACACTCGCCATTATAGTGATTTTTCGCAAAAAGGGAGCGCAAAAAAGAGCTTTTTTCCCGAAGTGTGCTTTTTCCTTGTTTACGTGTTGCGCCGTGATTTTGTTAGTGTTCTAGGCTCGCATCTCTAGTACGGTCTAGCCTAGGACCAGCACAGTTCCGTCGTTGAGCGTTTATTCAACTTTGCATCTCTGAATTGATTATTGCTTACATTTTTGCTACCATATCATAAGCCTTCCCAGCTCCACATTCATCTACATCGTGCGTTTGACACCACCTGGCAATCGCTCTATCCAACCTTTGGCAGTTTTGATTACACCGGTTGCCGATCACCACCTGCTGCTGGGTAAGAACTACTAAGGGTTTGAGATTTGCTTGACGGTTTTGTGACACACCACCACCACCACTTTCTAGTAGTATGGTCATATTTTTGTGTGTTCCTATTGCTGCTAACCATGGCCGGACCACAAGCCGACGAGATTGACTGGGATAACGTGACGAAGAAGTAGCTTCATGATAAATTTCAACAAATGTTGGGTCAACAGCTAGAAGACATGGTGGCCAGATTTGGAAAGGCCCTGGAGAGGATTGATGGTATTGAGAAGACAATTAACACCAAGTTGGACGCCAAGTTCGATGAAGTACTCATGCGTCTACCACAACCACCACCCGCATCAGTTGCACCATTGCAACAACAATAACCACCTCCACGTCACAATCCAGTAGGACGAGCACAATGTGTTCCTTTTGAGCCAGGACAAACTTCTGGTGCCGCTGCTACTGCAGTTGATGCTTCTGTAGCTCCTGCTGCTACTGCAAAGGTGGAGGATCATTACGAGGATGAGGTTGATCAAAATCAGAACTACGTGCAACCACCAGCACCACCACTACCAGGTCATCCTCATGCATATCATCGCAACAATAGGGCTGCACCACCACCTAAGGTACGACATCATGACCATCTTCCTAAACTTAAATTGAATATTCCACCATTTGATGGTAGATATGTTCCTGATATATATATCTTACTTCGGAGTTAGAAAGTGAACAACATTTTAAATGTCTACAATATCCTGAGGAGAGACGTGTTCCTCCTACTGTTTGTGATTTCACTAGTTTTGCATGTGTTGGGTGGTCTGAACATCATAGACTATATCCTATTCCAGCTACTTGGGTTGCTTTGAAAGCAGCTATGTGTACTCGTTGGGTTCCACCATATTATCAACGTGAATTAATTCAAAAATTACAGCGTTTGGGACAAGGAAAAATTCTGTAGAAGAATATTATCAGGAATTACAAACTGGCATGATTAGATGTGGTATTGTTGAGGATAATGAAGCTATGCTTGCATGTTTTATGGGTGGATTAAATAAAGAGGTTCAGACCATTCTAGAGTATAAGGAGTATAATAATATCACTCGTTTATTCCATCTTGCTTGCAAAGCTGAAGGTGAAGTGCAGGATCGAAAGACATTGGCGTGAACTAATTTTTTTGTGCGTCGATCTTCATCATGGACACCACGTACATCCTCTACTCCAACACGTCCTACTACAGCACCACTAACTTCAGCTGCCAATTCCAATCGAGATACATGAAAACAAGTACCACCACACCACCATCTGCCAGGAGTACACCTTATGGGCCTGCCGAGAGCTCTTCTTCATCAATGGCATCAACAGGGCACACACGATATTACTTGCTGTCGTTGTAAGGGAAGAGATCATTATGCGAGAGAATGCCAATCTCATGTGTTATGATTTCTACTGAGGATGGTGGGTATCAGTCTGCTAGTGAAAATGATGAGGAGACTTTGGCTCTTATTACAAGTGAAGAACACGGTGGAGATGATTTTGTTCGTGTCATCATAGATGGAGGGAGCTGCAACAACTTGGCTAGCATGGAGATGGTGGAGAACCTATCTCTCACCACAAGACCACATCCACATCCTTACTACATCCAATGGTTCAACAACAACGTCAAGGTCAAGGTAATACATACTGTTCGTGTGCATTTTAGTATCTCTACATATGCTGATTATGTTGATTGTGATGTGGTACGCATGCAAGCATGTTCCTTATTACTTGGTAGACCAAGGCAATTTGATTTAAAAAATCCGTACACCATGGTGGAAACAATCAGTATACTCTTGTTCATAAGGATAAACATATTACTTTGCTTCCTATGACTCCTGATTTCATTTTGAAAGATGATATTAATAGAGCTAATAGAGCAAAACAGGAGAAAAAAAAGAGTGAGAATCAGATTGTGGCAACAGAATTTTAGCAACAAATGAATCCTAATAATAAACCATCTGGTGTTGCTTCTGAAATTAAATTGAAAAGTGCATGTTTACTTGCCAACAAATCTGATATTGATGATCTAGATTTCAGAAAATCCGTTGATATGCTTTTGTGTGCAAAGAGGCATTATTTTCATTCGAAGACGTGCCTTCCTCTTTGCCATCTATACAATACACTTATAGAAGCAACAGATACCATCTTGAAGAGGAGTACAGACGACAAGAATATTTTCATTCGTAAAATGTCCAGACGGCAAGTATCTGTTGTGTGCAAATAAGCATTATTTTCATTTATGTGCAAAGATGCATTATTTTCATTCGTAAAATGTCCCCAATACAACTCATTGGGACATTTTACGAATCTATACAATACACTTATAGAAGCAACAGATACCATCTCGAAGAGGAGTACAGACGGCAAGAAGTCGATGATAAACCACTAGCAAAGACATTTGTGTCAGGGAAGAAATCATAAGGTATTGAATATGAAGGACACTACCTAATAATAATCCATCATAGGATCTAGTGGTCCACAAAGGAGCTAGTGTGAATATCGGTACTCAACTAGAGGAAGAATGAATGCAAACGCATCAGGTTAAGGAATCACCTAATCAACTCTAAATATAATATACAAATGGTTTACAATTTCTGGATTAGGGGAGTAGAAGCAGATGCTCTAATTGAGGATGGGTAAGTTGGATAGATTTAGATGGATAATCAATCAAGGTTTGATTTGCCGTGAACCAACTCATGTCCGGAGTGACTTCTGAGCCGAAAGGATGAATTCTAGAGTCGACTGATGATTGCGGGTATTCACAAACAAATCGCATCATTAGGATCTAAATGGAAATGACAAGAGTAGTGAAGATTACTAGACATATGGAATTGACCATGATGCAAGCTGGCCAGAATTTCAAGAACAATAGGCTACGAAGGACTTACTAGAAGATCAGATAGGATTTGAAAGTATTTCGTGAAACACATGAACAACTAGGGGTGAACGAATCCCCGGTGAGTGAGGAATTATTCATAGGTCTAATAATGTGGAAACGAGCTTCAAGGCAGTAGGCACAAAGGATTCTCGGAATATCGAAGAGTAATTCTTTGCATCTTGTAATAACAAGAGCAACTAGGAATAAATGTATGAATGACAAGTATACCTAGTTATCCATAAGAATTTATTGATGGTGGGGAATTGCAACCGCGATGGACACAAGGGTCTCGTGAAAAATATCAAAGAGTGTCTCGAAATGTCTTGAGATATCAAGGGATGATCTAGATTAAGTGGCTCTCTGGAATAAAGTTGTTGTGTGAACCTAGAGTTAGAGTTAACAAAATTTTAACACGAAGAGAAGACCAATCAGAATCCTAGAGTGAAGGAGAAGAATAAAAGATCCTAATCCCATCCATAGGTGATGTGGGCCCATAAGCAACACAACACACTTAGTAGTTTAGAAAATAGTTTTTCAAGTCTAGACTCAACATTGACCAAGGAGTTTGGAAGGGGTCTCCTACAGGCAGTCAACTCTAATACCAACTTGTGATGCGCCCGTTAAGAATTATGTAATAATCATACACGCATCATGCACGATCATGAATGATGACTCACTTCAATATCACAACACAACTCTAAGACACAAAAGATAAACATAAAACTTTATATTACAAGCACAGCTCACAAGGACCTATCAAACATCAGCCATCAAAGCAAATATCATCTGAGTACAAACATAGTTAGACAAGTTTTTCCTGAAGAAAGTTGAGCAAAACAATGACACTAGATCAAAAGGCAAGGCCTCCTGCCTGGGACCTTCGGACTACTCCTGGTCGTAGATCTCCACATAGTAGCTAAGCTCGGGACCCTCTCGCTCCTGGGCTCCATCGTCTGATCGCAACATCCAGGAATAAGAAAAGAGGTAGCAAAGCAACCATGAGTACTCATCCAAAGTACTCGCAAGACTTACATAAGAACTATGCAAAGTATGCATCGGTGTCAAAGGAATGGGCTATATCTGTGGACTAAATTGCAGAAATGCCAGAATAATAGGGACAAGCTTATCTTATCAAATAATACATCTTCCTGTAGCCATCATCTTCTAGCAGTAAAAGAGACGAGCATGTATATAATATTTAGTAACATGTATATATCAGCAACACCTAGAGATCCTTCCTCGACTACCCAGCAAGAAAGTGATCCCGGAGTAGTAAAACAATTAAGTAATACAATAGTATCTGGTTCTAGTTGTAGTAGATTAGCATACAACTCCAAGCATCCTATTACTATGGACATAACTATTTGAATAGATTACTTCACTGCAGGGGTGCACCATATTACCCAACACGGTCGATTATCTTTGGCCGGACACTTTTTTCTGGGTAATGCCCGGACATGGCTGATCGACATGTTGCAGACCAACCTAGACTCCCGAGAGAGATCAACACACTAATTTAAATCCTAAGTGCAAAGGGGTCATGGGCCCATCACCCAAAGCACTCCTGCATATGGCATGACTGGTCGGGGACTAATTCTAGCTACCTCTTTAAACAAAGTAGGTGCTTACAGATCACCCCAACAATCAGCCAGCCTCTCTGAACTATGATGTCTGGGTCTCTTTCGGAAGGAATGTGCGACGCCGAGGTTCCCATATACCATTATCATGTGTGGTGGTTAGTGCATAAAGGCACGTAGCACAACTCAAATCAAATACACAAATCCGTTAGTGTATTATTAGCATCTCGCGGAGACGAACAAGGCCGTCGCACCGACTAGGTAAGTCGTGGGCCACGACCAGGGACCAGGCCCACCTATCTCCTAGGTGGTCTCCGCCTGCCCTATCGTTCCACCACATTATCTATCACGGGTACCATTGGGGCTGACCCATCTTTATCGTTGTAATAGTCGAGGTTCAGGTCCATACCATCAAGATGAAACTGGAGGAATCATCCTTGATAGGTTTACCTTAATATACTGCATGACAGAGTCATCGCCTAGAGTGAAATACGAGCAATCACCCTCAGTAGATCACACTAGATGTGCTACACTACAGAGTCAACATCGACAGTAAAATACAAGGAATCACCTCGGTAGATCACACTTGATACGGCTCGATAGAGTCGTATAATTGTAAGGGCCTTTAGGTGTGTTCTGATTGCGGTACAATGATCCATCATCTCAGTCAACCCAGATAGAATGGCATGGCGACACGGCCAAGGGTGTAGGGTCATGATAGAGGCAAAGGTGTCCCATCTTTCGATGAGAATGTGATTATCATTTTGGATGAGTAGAGTTTGACGATCCTACTATGAATGTGCGAGGACGTCGTGCCTTACCAATCGCTAAACCAACTCCGAGTGGTTATTGACCACGCCGGAGCACGATCAACCTGGCCACGAAGGTCTATTTCCTGCAAGAAAATGAAGAACAAGCAAGAAACGAAGATTGCAATCTGGATATTACGAACATAAGATGAAAGCTTTATTGATCAAGGTGGGGTTTTGTGACATCTTGGTCTAGTCATTGAACATAAACGAAATACGCGAAGTTGCATCTGTGGTGAACTTTGATCTAAACAAAACCCAAAGTCTAACGGTGCCCTAAGGGTTGTATATATGGAGGAAGGGGGGATTTTGTGGCCCTTGGAGGAAGGGTCCGAAACCAACGCTAGCTCTTGTTTCCCCACACATGCAGATTCTAAAAACAACCTATACTCAAATATTTCAAAATTACATGGGCCTGGCCCAATAATAAGGTGATGCATCACCTATAATAGCTTCTGGAAGAAATTTATGGAGTGACATCTTGTATATTTTGTCCGAGGCTTCATGCACTCATTATGGTGGCTTCAAAGTCCTAAAATCATCACTTTTAACTCTGTTCTTGTTACCCTTGCGCATGCCATCATCTCCATGCCTGATCTTGCTCCAATGTTCACCTTCTTGTCCAAGCTAGGCCCTTCATTTGTAAGCAAGACAAATGTATCCAATTTAGGCAGCATCATATTCTCATGAACATTAGAATCATTACCAAGAAATGAAAGTACCTGGTAATCTAATTGGCATGCGCGAGCTCTGGTAATTGGTCCAGTATGTATAGCAATAGGGATTGTGGGTGTAACAATGGTATTGATGTCCTCATCATCCTCCCCTTCTTGAAATGAAGTCGTCCTTGACGGAAGCTTATCTTCCTCACCCAAATAAGGCTTCAAATCTGCAATGTTAAAAGTGGGATTAACCCCAAAATCTGCAGGCAGCTCAAGTGTATATGCATTATCCTTTATTTTTCTATAACACCTTAAAAGGACCATCAGCACGTGGCATTTGCTTTGATTTGCGCATATTGGGAAATCTATCCTTATGCAAATGTAACCAAACAAGATCTCTAGGTGCAAACACAACATGTTTTCCACCCTTATCTCCAACAAGTTTATATTTAGCATTCATACGCTCAATGTTCTCCTTAGTAAACTCATGCATTTTTAAGATCAATTCAGCTCATTGTTTAGCATCAAAATTAACCTTCTCCAAAGATGGAAGAGGCAGCAAATCAATAGGTGCACGAGGTAGGAAACCATACACAATTTCAAAAGGGCACATCTTAGTAGTAGAATGCAATGAACGATTATAAGCAAATTCAATATGCGGCAAGCATTCTTCCCACATTTTCTTATTATTCTTCAAAACAGCCCTAAGCATAGTAGACAATGTTCTATTGACTACTTCAGTTTGTCCATCTGTTTGGGGTGACAAGTAGTACTAAAAAGAAGTTTAGTCCCCAACGTAGCCCATAAACATCTCCAAAAGTGGCTCAGAAATTTAGTATCACAATCTGAAAAAATAGTATTTGTCACACCATGCAAGCAAATAATCTCACGAAAGAACAAATCAGCAACATTAACAGCATCATCGCTTTTATGACATGGTATAAAGTGTGCCATTTTCGAAAATCTATCCACGACAAAAATTATGTTATACCTCCCCTTCTTTGTTCAAGGTAAACCTCAAACATAGTCCATAGATATATCCTCCCATGGAACACTAGGTACACACAAAGGCATATATAAACCATGAGGATTAAGTCATGACTTAGCTTTTTGACCTGTAGTGCAACGAGCAACAAAACGCTCAACATCACGTCTGTCATGGTGGAACACGATCACCTATGGGGACATCAACCCCTTGTGGTTCGGCAAGGGGGAAGTTCACGTTGCACAAAGAGAAAAAGCCATGAAACAGCACAACAGAGGTGACGCTGGTGGTTTTTACCCAGGTCCGGGCCGTTGGGAAGCGTAAACCCTACTCTTGCTTTGGTGGATCGAGGGGAGGACAACGGTGAACACGCTGCACTCAAGCCCGGCAAGGTTGCCTCAGGGAGAGCGGCATTGTGTGTATGAGCATACAAGGGTCCTAATCCTTTTATAGGTTGCCGTGGTCCTCCTTTTATAGGCTAAGGGGTAACCACAGTGGCAAAACAGTCATTATCTAGTGATTAGATAGCCAATAGTGCTCATACCTGACTCTGGCAGTTAGGACAAAGTGCATTAAATGCACTGCTAGGTGTCATGCAGAGGATGCAGCCCGGCAAGCTTGCTGCGCCGCTTAATCATCTTCTGCCTGTCTGCTTGACATGTCTCTGGACAGGTGTCATATAGGGGTAATCTTCCTTCCAAATGGCTGCCACGTGCCAAATAATGGCCACTTAAGCACTTGGGGGCTTGACACCGCACTGATAGATGACTTGCGTCATGGTGCAGTGGAGCGGTGGAGTCTTGGCGGGGAGATTCGCCTTCAGCGGTCCTAGCAAGCCTGTCGGGGAAATCTTGGATTCGTCCTTGGGGAGGCCTTGACTTGACCAGGCTCGCCCACCCGGCAAGAGAGGTTTTCCCTTAGTGATGTCTTGTCGCTTTGGCTTGTCCTGGTCTTCTTGATCCTCCCTTTGATCCCTCAAAGATCTGTTTGTCTAGCTTGGTTTTGACTTGGATGTTTGTTGAAGTTTGCTTCCTTGCCGTCGTGCCTGTGTATAGTCCAGGCAACATACATGAAGGTTTGTTGCACCGATAGGAGCCCCCAGGCCTAGTCCAAACATGCTACCGAGCATCGTTGGGGTATGCCCTAGCAGGTACACAGCTAGGGCACTTCGAGATAATTTTCTTCTATTCCTTGATATTTTCCTTGCTTCTTCATTAACCTGTGCTTGAGTCAGTTTCCGGTTTTCCCGTGCTTCATGCGAGACGACGTGGGGGAATTTATGCCACGATCTATGGGCTACCCACGTCCCACGTTCATGGGGTGGTAGCTGCCATTTTGCTCGTTCTTCCACTCCCGCCATTTCTGCCACGTATGTCGCTTGCATTGCGCAGGGTTGGTGGCGGACACAGAGGGTGCGGGAATGAGTGCTCTGGCAGAAAACCAGGTGCCATAGACAGGTGCAGGAGGGCGGTCTTGATTCCCTGCACCATTGGCGACATAGAGGGGCTAGATTCGTGGAGTGTGATTGAGGGAGTCCTGGATTAGGGGGTCTCTGAACAGCCGGACTATATCCTTTGGCTGGACTGTTGGACTATGAAGATACAAGATTGAAGACTCCGTCCTGTGTCCGGATGGGACTCTTCTTGGCGTGGAAGGAAAGCTTGGCAATACGGATATGTAGATCTCCTCCCTTGTAACCGACTCTGTGTAACCCTAGCCCCCTCCGGTGTCTATATAAACCGGAGGGTTTAGTCTGTAGGACAACAACAATCATACCATAGGCTAGCTTCTAGGGTTTAGCCTCTCCGATCTCGTGGTAGATCAACTCTTGTAATACTCATATCATCAATATCAATCAAGCAGGACGTAGGGTATTACCTCCATCAAGAGGGCCCGAACCTGGGTAAACATCATGTCCCCTGCCTCCTGTTACCGTCCGCCTTAGACGCACAGTTTGGGACCCCCTACCCGAGATCCGCTAGTTTTGACACCGACATTGGTGCTTTCATTGAGAGTTCCATTGTGTCGTCACCATAAGGCTTGATGGCTCCTTCGCTCATCAGTAATGATATGTTCCAGGATGAGGTTTTCCTCCCCGGGGAGATCTTCGTATTCGGCGGCTTCGCACCGCGGGCCAACTCATTTGGCCATCTGGAGCAGATCGAGAGCTACGCCCCTGGCCATCAGGTCAGGTTCGGAAACTTGAACTACGCTGCCGACATCCACGGAGACTTGATCTTCGACGGATTCGAGCCCATGTCAGGTGCGCCGCACAGTCATGACGAGCATGACGTAACTCTGCCGTCAGACAGTGTTCGGGAGATTGCATCTGCAATTACTCCGGCCCTAAATCCGGAGCAAATTGCGCCATCTGAGGATGGGGGGATAGACCCCGCCATGGAGGCCGCACTCTCAGTGGCGATAGAGCCGGATGCTGACTTCACCCCTTACGAGAGCCGTGTTGCCGAACCACTGGATTCGTCTCCGGCCACAGTCTCCGAGCCACCTGCGTCCATACCTATCAAATCTGATTGGGCGCCGATCATGGAGTTTACCTCCGCAGATACCTTTCAGCACTTGCCTTTCGGTGGCGTGCTAAATTCATTAAGGTCCCTCTCCTTGTCAGGAGAACCTTGGCCGAACTATGTCCGGCTAGAATGGGATGCGGACGACGAAGAAATTCGCTGCCCACCCACCACCCACTTAGTAGCCACTGTCGGCGATTTAACCGACATGCTCGACTTCGACTCCGAAGGCATCGACGGTATGGACGACGATGCAGGAGACGAACAGGAACCACCGCCCATAGGGCACTGGACCGCCACCACATCATATGATATATACATGGTGGACACCCCCAAAGAAGGCAATGGCGATGAGACAACGGAGGATGACCCCTCCGAGAAGCAACCCAAGTGCCGACGTCAGCGGCGCCGCTCTAAGTCCCGCCATAGCAAAAGTAGTGATATCAGCACAAGAGACAATAACACTCCGGACTGTGCCGAAGACGACAACAATCCCCTCCAGCACGATTTAGAGCGGGAGGACGAACAAGCTAGCCCTCCAAAGTGGGCAACAGACGGAGAATCGGAGGAGGACAATTACATGCCTCTCTACGAAGACGAGGTGAGCCTCGGCAACGAAGAATTTATCGTGCCTGAGGATCCCGTCGAGCAGGAGCGCTTCAAGCGCTGGCTTATAGCCACATCAAGTAGCTTGAAGAAAACTTCAAGCTGATCAAGACTTGCTAGCAGACAGATGGACCAACGTCCTAGCGGCCGAGGAATACGAACTCGAGCGCCCAACCAAGAATTACCCAAAGTGTAGGTTGCTACCTCACCTCAAGGAGGAAGCATTGAAACCCACATCACCAGTGTACGATGCGGCTGATCGGCCACCTCGTGGCCGAGACAGAGAGGCATTTCAGCCCGAAGTCCAGCCCGCACTCCGCCGCCAACCAAATAAAAATACCAAGGCCCGGGGCAACACGCGGGACCTGCGAGACATATTGAAAAGTAGGGCAAAACATGCAAGGTCGATATACGGATCACGAGCGCGCGCCAACATGGGACGACGACCATCACGCTGGATACACTAAAAGTAAATCCGGCCGGGCCGAATACAGCAGACAAGACTCATATGAACTGTGTCGTGATATAGCCCGGCACAGAGGTGCCGCACACCCCCTATGTTGCACTGATGAAGTTATGGATCACGAATTCCCGGAGGGTTTTAAACCCGTAAATATCAAATCGTATGATGGTACCACAGATCCCGCTGTATGGATCGAGGATTTCCTCCTCCACATCCACATGGCTCGCAGTGATGATCTGCATGCCATCAAGTACCTCCCACTAAAACTCAAAGGACCAGCTCGACATTGGCTGAATAGCTTGCCAGCAGACTCCGTCGGCAGTTGGGAGGATTTGGAAGATGCATTCCTTGACAGCTTCCAGAGCACTTATGTGCGACCACCAGATGCTGACGACTTGAGCCATATAACTCAGCAGCCAGGGGAATCGGCCTGGCAATTCTAGACACGGTTCCTAACTAAGAAAAACCAAATTGTCGACTGTCCGTATGCAGAGGCCTTAGCGGCATTTAAGCATAACATCCGTCACGAGTGGCTCGCCTGGCACCTTGGCCAGGAGAAGCCGAAGTCCATGGATGCCCTCATGACACTCATGACCCACTTTTGCGCGCGCGAGGATAGTTGGTTGGCTCGCAGAAACAACACATCAAGGAATCCGGGCACTTCGGATACTAAAGTAGCCAACGGCGGACCACGTCGTAACAAACATAAGTGCCACAACAACGGCGATAACACTGATGATACGACAGTCAATGCAGGATTCAGAGGCTCTAAATCCGGTCAGCGGAAAAAGGCATTCGAAAGAAGTACTTCGGGCCCGTCCAGTTTGGATCGCATACTCGATCGCTTGTGTCAAATCCATGGCACCCCCGATAAGCCAGCCAATCACACCAACAGAGAATGTTGGTTGTTCAAGCAGGCCGGCAAGTTGAATGCCGAAAACAAGGACAAGGGTCTGCATAGCAATGACGAGGAGGAGTCCCGACCACCGAACACGGAAGGACAGAAGTGGTTCCCCCCACAAGTGAAGATGGTGAACATGATATACGCAACCCACATTCCCAAGAGGGAACGGAAGCGTGCACTAAGGGACGTCTATGCAATGGAGCCCGTCGCCCCAAAGTTCAACCCATGGTCCTCTTGTCTGATCACCTTCGATCGTAGGGACCACCCCACTAGTATCTGTCATGGCGGATCCGCCGCATTGGTCCTAGACCCCATCATCGACGGATTTCACCTCACTTGAGTCCTTATGGACGGCGGCAGCAGCTTGAACCTGCTCTATCAGGATATAGTGCGCAAAATGGGTATAGATCCCTCGAGGATCAAACCCACCAGAACCACCTTTAAGGGCGCCATCCCAGGTGTAGAGTCCCATTGCACGGGCTCAATCACACTGGAAGTGGTCTTCGGATCTCCGGACAACTTCCGAAGCGAGGAGTTAATCTTCGATATCGTCCCGTTCTGCAGTGGCTATCACGCACTGCTCAGGCGAACCGCATTTGCAAAATTCAATGCGGTACCGCATTACGCATACCTCAAGCTCAAGATGCCAGGACCTAGGGGGGGTCATAACAATCAATGGAAACACAGAACGCTCGCTCCACACGGAAGAGCACATTGCGGCTCTCGCAGCAGAAGCACAAAGCAGCCTTTTAAGGCAAACCACCAATTCGGCAATACAGCCCCCCGATACCGTCAAGCGAGTCCAGAGTAACCTGCAACAGGATCGCCTGGCACGTTCAGAGCTCGCATAGCAATTCGGCTCCCGTCCCAGTCCCAATCAAGCGACGAAATCTGTGCTGCGTGTACATAATTACGCACTGAAAATACCATGGGCATAGGCGGGGGCACGATCAGGGCACGTCCCGCAATGCGGCTTAACCGCCCTAGGGGCTGCATACCTTTATCATTTTTCTCTTTCAGGACCTTACCCCCTGGAAGCCCTTTCCGGCAGTATGATTGCCGGACACATTATGGGAAGAAACAACCAAGGAGGCAAGAAGCTAAGATGTACAAGGGAACCCCCAGGTGGTCTCTAATAACAATCAATACACTCGCTTTTTACTACCCATATGCAGCTTGCCCTTGAATAGGACATGTTAAATAGTCCTATCTTCTGCTTATTACACTACTTGTATTAGTACGCTTCGACATATTATTTAAATAACAATGCATAGCATTAGTCTATTATTGCATCATCCATCCTTTTTATGTATATGTTCATTTATGACAACTTGCACCCATACATTCTGGTACGACCAGTATGCCAGGGGCTTTCGTTTACCCCATAATACGGCGTGAGAAATCCGAACACTTTCGACAGTGCGGCACCCCGAACTTATAGCATTATATGCATCAGCTCCGAATCATGTCTTGGGTCAATAGTTGGGTTTGCCCGGCTCCCATGTTTTGGTACCTAACGTTCCACTATATAGGATAAGGTAGCACTGGGAGAACTACTGCGATTGTGTCCCGGTTCTTCCGGACGAGCACCTTAGTAGAGAAAGCCAAAAACTGACTGTCATGATAAGGCGAGAGCTGGTCGCTGTTCGAGAGGTCTCAAGTCCTTAAAGACTTTTCCGCTTTGGGCGAGGAGTTGGCCTTGCCCGACTTAGACGTATATAGCACCCCAAATTCAGCCTTCCGAATACTAGGGGCTTCGCCAAAATTTAAAATTGTAGACTTCTATGGCTAAGTGAGAGTGATAAAGCCTTATAGTCTGATTGCCTGGTTCGTTGTGCTGAACACCTCCCTCAAAGGACCCAAAATTGGGATAAAGAGTGCTCATATTTATCCCGAACACCCCAGTAATAGTTACATGGGGGCAGAAGCTGACAACTGGCCAACTCTTAGATTTTATAAACGGCTGCACAGAAGGTAATATTTTAAATTCAAAAAGCATTGCATAGCGCAAATGAGCTTGTTTCACATTACAGGATCACACGAGCATGTTCATGCAAAAATTACATCTTTGGCACATTCATCCGCCACAAGGTGGGAACCCTTCAGGACACTGTCATAATACATTTCGGGGCAGCGATGCTCCTTGCCCTCCGACGGCCCCTCCTTCACTAGCTTCACGGCGTACAGCTTCGCCCAGTGCACCTTCGCCCGGGCAAAAGCCCTGCGCGCACCCTCGATGCAGATGGACCGCCTTATGACTTCGAGCCGTGGGCAGGCATCCACAAGCTGCCTCACCAGACCGAAGTAGCTGCTAGGTAGGGGATCGCTAGTCCACATCCATACTATAAGACCGTTCATGGCCTGTTCAGCCGCCTTGTGAAGCTCGACCAGTTGCTTCAGCTGGTCGCTCAAGGGAATTGGGTGTTCGGTCCTAGTATACTGAGACCAGAACAACTTTTCCGTCGAGCTCCCCTCTTCAGCTTGGTAAAACTCTGCAGCATCAAGAACACCGCGGGGAAGATCTGCGAACGCTCCTGGAGAGCTCCGAATTCGGGTAAGTAAAAGGAAAGTTTCTTTCACACGCTTGCTTTGCATAATAAATGCCTTACCCGCCGCTATCTTCTTCACCGCCTCAATCTCCTGGAGGGCCTTGTGGGCTTCAGCCTTAGCGCTCTGTGCGCTTTCGAGCGCCTTTACAAGCTCGGACTCTCGTGTCTTAGAGTCCAGCTCCAAGGACTCGTGTTTTTTGGCAAGAGCCTCAAGCTCTTGCTGCACCTCGCCTACCCGGGCTTCTTGCTTTTCCCGGTCAATGTGCTCCTTGGCCGCTTTGTCTTCGGCCTTGGACATCGCCTTCTTCAGGGTCACCACCTCGATCGTGGCCCCTGGCAAATTCACGATGATCCTATTATTTTATAACCAAATTTATTCTTAATATATAGACAAGGTATTGCTTACCTTTGCTCTCCTCGAGCTGCCTCTTGATAAGGCCGAGCTCGTCCTCGTACCACTCAAGGTCCTGCTTCAGCGCAGTGACCTCCGCAGAACGTGCGGCAGCGGCCAGCAGTGAAGCCTGCATATGCACATAGACATATTCTGATTAGACTCCTGAGTCATTATTTGATCCTCTATTCGGCCTTTCTTTGCGAATGCCAAACATAGCATCAGGGGCTACTGTCTATGCGGTAATATCTTTCCTATATTTTGATTGCTTACCTCAAAGCCTGTTTGGAGGCTAGCACAAGCTTCGGTTAGTTCGTTTTTGGCGGACTGAACTTTCTCGATCACCGCACTCATGATAGTGCGGTGCTCTTCGTCGATGGAAGTGCCGTCAAGCGCTTCCAGCAAGTTGTCTGGTGCCTCTGGATGGACAGAGGCCACCGGCACAGGTGGCTTGCCCCTCTTAACAAGGGGTCGCCTGACGGAGTCCGGAACCACTGAAGGTTCCGGCGCAGTGTTCGGCTGGGGGCCGAACTTGGAGCCCGTGGGAGTTTTCCTCCCTTTGCGCCCACGGTCCGGAAAGTCGCCTTGAGGCGCCCCCTGGACTACCTCCCCTTGGCTCGGTGCCTTTTGAGACAACACCTCGACGGTGTCCGTAGGGCAAGGGGTGGAGGCGGTCGGAAGTGAATCGCTATTCATATCCGACGAGTCCAAAGAACCGTCCGACGAAGATACGTCGATACGGGCTCGGGACGGACTGCATAATCATATTCGGCGTAAGGAGAAGCAGTGCAATAAAACATACCATGAATTACTATGGTATCCGGATACTTACGACTTCGCCAGGGGCTTGTCCCTGGGTAACCACTCGTCATCGTTGTGGGCGGCCGTCATGGAGCAGTCCGAAAGGAGGGTCCTTCCCTTCTTGGGCCCTTCGGCCTCCCCAGTTGGGGCGGCCTTCCTTTTCTTGTCTCCCCCGGCTGGGGGGGTGAACTTTCCTCTTCCTCCTCCTCGTTTTTGTGGGAGGAGGGCCAGTCGGAGTTATCGGACGAAGAGTTCGACAGAACCTTGCGCCGGAGACACTTTTGGGTCCCCGCGGCCTTCTTCTTGGCCTTCTTCGCTGGCACCTCGTAAGGCGCCGGAACCAGCATCTCCATTAGGAGAGCATCTGCAGGATCTTCAGGCAGGGGGGCTGGGCAATCGATCTGCTCCACTGTCTCTACCCAGTCCTGTTATTGGCATAGAAGCTTAGATCCCGCACATGATTAAGCGGGGGCAAATAACTATCCTGCGAGATATAAAAACTTACCAGATTGGCATGGCGCTTTGCGCTGAGTCTGCGGTCTTCGATATGGGGAGGAGGTACCTCGGTGCCCTTGAACAACACCTTCCAGATGTCCTTGTGCATCATGTCGAAGAGCTCTCCCAGCGTCTGGTGCTTGGCCGGGTCGATCTCCCACAAATTGAATACCCGTCGTTGACACGGGAGAATCCGGCGGAAGAGCATGACCCGGACCACGTTGACGAGCTTGATTTTCTTGCTCATCATGTTCTTGATGCAAGTTTGGAGTCCGTTCAGCTCTACCGAGGAACCCTGAGACACGCCCTTCTCTTTCCAGGAGGTGAGCCACGTGGGGATTCCGGATCGGAATTCAGGGGCCGCCACCCAGTTGATGCTGCGCGGCTCGGTGATGTAGAACCACCCCGATTGCTATCCCTTTATGGTATCCACATAGGAGCCTTCGAGCCAGGTGACGTTAGGCATTTTGCCCACCATGGCGCCTCCGCACTCTGCTTGCTGGCCGACCACCACCTTATGTTTAACATTGAAGGTCTTCAGCCACAGGCCGAAGTGGGGCCGGATGCGGAGGAAGGCCTCGCACACGGCGATAAACGCCGAGATGTTGAGGATGAAATTGGGGGCCAGATCATGAAAATCCATCCCGTAGTAGAACATGAGCCCGCGGACGAACGGGTGAAGTGGAAATCCCAGTTCGCAGACAAAATGGGTAAGGAAAACTACCCTCTCGTGGGGTGCGGGCGTAGGGATGATCTGCCCCACATCTGGCTTCCCGTAGTTTTGCAATGTTCTCCTCCGTGACGGAGGAGACCATCCACTTGCGTCCCGCTCTGGACATGCTTGGAGTGGTTTGAGGAGAAAGATGCGAACTTGGGCGCTCGAGCTCGAGTGCGCAAGAATGGATAAGCCAGGAGGAAGAAGGCGTGGGTAAAAAGGGTGAATCTTTGTCGCTTTATAAGGGCGGAAGAGGCAATGCGCCTCCCCACTTACCTGGTAAAATTGCTTATTCCCCGAGCGCCTTAATTGATGGCACGGTTGGGTTACCCACGTCCGTATTGATGAGAATCCCGTAATAAGGGGGACACGATCTCTGCTTCGACAAGACGTGTCAAGAAAACAGCCTCGCGATATGTGTAGTGCTGGTTGAGAAAAACGGTTCGAATAATGACCGAGCCATGACATGATGTCATGTTGTTGAATGCGTCAGCAGATTGGATTTGTGAAAATATTATTCTCTCTACGGTAGTATGTGGAACTTGTTTTGCAGAGCCGGACACTATCCTTGTGTTCAAAATCTTCTATGGAGTATTCGGAGGAAGTACCCGCCTTGCAATGCCGAAGACGAATCTGCGCGCCGGACTCATCATCATTGAAGCCTGGTTCAGGGGCTACTGAGGGAGTCCTGGATTAGGGGGTCTCCGGACAGCCGGACTATATCCTTTGGCCGGACTATTGGACTATGAAGATACAAGATTGAAGACTCCGTCCCGTGTCCGGATGGGACTCTTTTGGCGTGGAAGGCAAGCTTGGCAATACGGATATGTAGATCTCCTCCCTTGTAACCGACTCTGTGTAACCCTAGCCCCCTCCGGTGTCTATATAAACCAGAGGGTTTACCGTAGGACAACAACAATCATACCATAGGCTAGCTTCTAGGGTTTAGCCTCTCCGATCTTGTGGTATATCAACTCTTGTAATACTCATATCATCAATATCAATCAAGCAGGACGTAGGGTATTACCTCCATCAAGAGGGCATGAACCTGGGTAAACATCGTGTCCCCTGCCTCCTATTACCATCCGCCTTAGACGCACAGTTCGGGACCCCCTACCCGAGATCCGCCAGTTTTGACACCGACAGTGGTGGTTGCATCTTAGGCGAGGAGTTAGTCTCTGGCCACGTTCGCCTATAAAAGGGAACGCAGGCCAAGTGCTTACTCACATACTTCTCCTCCTTCTTCCTTCTAGCATCTTTTCTCCACCATGGCAAGGGGAAGAGGGTGTGGTGGTACTCAAGTGGTGGCGATGAGAGTTTCTGCTCGACAGCGCCTCCCTCCTCCCGCTGGGGACGCAGGGGCGGAGCCCGTTGTGACAGTAGGTGGTAGAGGACGTGGACGCAGCCGTCGTGGCACCCGGGGTCAAGGAGCATTGGGTGGTGCTTTGGTTGCCCCTCCTCTAGTTGCCGTGGGTCCGAACGAAGGCCACCTTGGGGACCAGCCATTGGAATTCATTGTCAAGCTGTTTGGGCCTCCACGCAGCCGTCTCCGGCTTCCAACTCCATTCGCAAGGGTGATGGAGGTTGAACAGCCGCCAGGACTGAGGCTGCACATGAGGGGCTGCTGTAATGGCAGCATGCAGGCAGACGTAGAGTCCCCTACACCATATGTCATGCTTCTCCGGCGCAGCTGGAAGACCTTTGCTCGCACCCATAACTTGGTTGCAGGGCACGTCCTTCACTTCAAGTTATTGGATGCAGCCCTACTCTCCAACAAGGTCTTTGGGTGTCCGGGTGCTCTCTTAGGGTGCTGCACGGAGAGATCGACCAACGATGAAAGCTCCTCCTCAAGTGACAGCAACGAGGAGGACAGTGATGGCGATGACGACGACACCGATGGGGAGGACTCCGGCTCCGACTCTGGCTGAATACTAGCCGCACCATCACCGTCGGCAGGGGGCCGGCGGCACCACCATCTACACCTGCATCTTCTCCCTGGCAAGGAGATTTGCCGGGGTGTTGGGTGTGGACGGTGTCACCGCCTCCTCTAGCAGTCTTCCAGCTGGACCTTGACAGGCTTCCCCGTGGACTCCGGCTTCGTCTTCCTTGCCAGTGTCCATGCTGCCACGCCCTGCTGGCCCTGGTGGCTATGACCAGGGCATCGCCTAGCCGCTCTCTATGTCCTCGCCTTCGTCCATGCACTCCCCATCTTGTCAGGTTGCGTCACACAAAACCCTGACGGGTTCAAGCTGGGCTTCTGCCCAGGCACTTCTTTTGCCCTCTTTGCATCCCAGTATAGTTCCTAGGAGGAGAGGAACAAGAAAGGGATTACGGGGCACTTGCCAAACTTTAGTCTGAAAATATGAAATTTCTTTTATCCATGTTCAAACTATGTAAGGTTTGTACTTGTTTATCTGCATATTAATGAAAAAAGACATTCTTGTCGGGTACTTGTGCATGTACTATATCCATGCAGAGGTGGAAAGCCTATACTTTCAAGTAAACAAGTTTTTCCGGCAAGCTATCTTGTCGGTGCCTTCCGTCGTTGCTGCGTGAGCTTGGCCCGCCCGGCTCAAAACTATGGAAGGGAACCAACCCCATGTTGAACTTTCTCTGTCAAATGCCACTATAACCAATTTCAACGAAACAACATGTCGATCAAAGAATGGGATCACAAATGTTTTCGAAAGTTACAAGGGTTTTCTACGCACAAGTCTTCCTCTTATAGAGACATGTTATGGATAAAAGGAAACTTATCTGTTTGGTCTGTCGGGGATCGATATGTAAGCTTGTTTTTGTCTCTTCTTCCGGGAATCAAGTCCGCAGCAAGAGCCATGTAGTTAGTGCAGAGGACAACATAGCAACATGTGATCTCATCTAAATGATCATGGCAAATCTATGTTAACTAATCATGCATGCAAGTTATTAGGGTGCTAATGCTTCGTTTTATTATCTGTCCTCAGGGTTTGCGCCCGGCTTCGTATAAAGGGTTACATGTGCATCCGCAAGGCTTGTACAAAAGGGTGGCTGCCGGGGCTGGGCCTGGCAGATGCACCTTACGGGTAGAACTTGCGACGATGCTCAATATTCCATCAGTTTTGCATTTTGATGCCATCTTCGGTCTCCGGACGGACTGCACCGGGTCTGGTGACTTGTACTACCTTGTAAGGGCCTTTCCACTTCGGCGTCAACTTGTTAGTACCCTTGGCGGACTGAACACGCCTAAGGACAAGATTACCTTCTCAAGGCTCCGGGCATGGCCCCTGCGGATGTGATAGTGGCATAGGGCTTACTGGTAGCGTGCAGCACACACAGTAGCCCGGAGACGGTCCTCGTCAAGGAGCACGGCATCGTCATGCTGGTGCTACTCTTGCTCTACTTCATCATAGGCAAATACTCGAGGCGGCCCGTATATGAGTTCCATGGGGAGCACTACTTCTGCCCCATAGACTAGGGAGAAGGGAGTCTGGCCGGTAGCTCGATTTGGTGTCGTATAGAGGGACCAAAGAACCACCGACAGCTCGTCGATCTATCATCTACCGCACTTTTGCAACTTATCAAAAGTCCTTGTCTTGATCCCAAGCAGCACTTCAGTGTTCATCCTCTCAGCCTGTCCATTGCTCCTGGGATGAGCAATGATGTCTACTATGCAACTTTATTCTTGTAGGCACGTGTTGGGCCTCCAAGCACAGAGTTCTGTAGGATAGTAGCAATTTTCACTCAAGTGGATAACCTAAGGTTTATCAATCCGTGGGAGGTGTAGCCTGAAGATGGTCTCTCTCAAACGACCCCGCAACCAAATACAAGAAATCTCTTGTGTCGCCAACACACCCAATACAATGGCAAATTGTATAGGTGCACTAGTTTGGCAAAGGGAAGGTGATAAAAGTGTAATATTGATGGTAGAAATGTATTTTTATAATCCGAATAAATAAAAATAGCAAGGTCGCCAATAGTAAACAGGCACAAAAATAGTATTGCAATGCTTTAAAATGAGGTCTAGAGTCCGTACTTTCGCTAGTGCAATCTCTCAGCAGTGCTAATATAATTGGATCATATAACCATCCCTCAACGTGCAACGAAGAATCACTCCAAAGTTCCTATCTAGTAGAGAATATACGTTGAAATCGTTTGTAGGGTACGAAACCATCTCGAAGCTACTCTTTCCGATTGATCTATCCAAGAGTTCGTACTAAAATAACACCAAATAATTTCAGATTCATAGTGCTCAATCCAACACAAAGAACTTCAAAGAGTGCCCCAAGATTTCTACCGGAGAAACAAAAGACGAGAACGTGCATCAAACCCTATGCATAGATTACCCCAATGTCACCGCGGGAATCCGCAAGTTGAGTGCCAAAACACATATCAAGTGAGTCAATATGATACCCCATTGTCGCCACGAGTATTTATATGCAAGATATATATCAAGTGCTCTCAAATCCATAAAAGTATTCAATCCGATAACAAAAAAATCTCAAAGGGGAAAACTCACTTCATCACAACAAGATATAGAGGGGAAAACACCATATGATCCGACTATATTAACAAAGCCTGCGATACATCAAGATCATGACATCTCAAGAACACGAGAGAGAGAGAGAGATTAAACACATAGCTACTGGTACAAACCCTTGGCCCCGAAGGTGGACTACTCCCTACTCATTGTGGTGGCCGCCGGGATGATGAAGATGGTCATCGGTGGTGATTCCCCCTCCGGCAGGATGCCGGAACGGGGTCTAGATTGGTTTTTGGTGGCTACAGAGCCTTGCGGTGGTGAAACTTCTGATCTAGGTTAGCCCCTGAAGGTTTTTGGAATATTTGAGAATTTATAGGGTAAAGAGGGGGTGCAGGAGGCCACCGAGGTGGGCACAACCCACTTGCGTGCACCTGGGCCCCTAGGCGCACCCTGGTGGGTTGTGCCCCCCTCGGGACACCCCTAGGTGCTGCTCTGGCCCATCAGGAGTCTTCTGGTCCATAAAAAATCCACAAAAAGTTTCACGGTGTTTGGACTCCGTTTGATATTGATTTCCTATGATGTAGAAAACAAGCAAAAAAACAGCAACTATTACTAGGCACTGGGTCAATAGGTTAGTCCCAAGAAATGATATAAAGTTTCTATAAAATGATTGCGAAACATCCAAGAATGATAATATAACAGCATTAATACTTCATAAATTATAGATATGTTGGAGACGTATCAAGCAACAGAGGCGAATGAAACTTTACTTACGAGGCTTTGAACGTATTGCATGAAGGCGCGACTTGTAAATTGGGTGCCATTGTTAGTGATGACTCTGGTGGGTACTCCAGAACGGCACACCAATCCTTTCCAAAACTTGATAGCTGATTGTGCGGTTACCTTTCTCACAGGCTCCACTTTCATCCACTTTGTAAACTTGTCAACTATGACATACAAGAATTCAAAGCCCCCAGTAGCATGGGGGAAGGTGCCCAAGATGTCGAGCCCCCAGACCGAAAATGGCCATGACAAAGGGATCATTTGGAGAGCTTGAGCAGGTTCATGGTTGTTCTTGGAGTGGAACTAGAAGGCTTCACATCTGGTGACTAGCTCAATTGCATATTGGAGGGTCGTGGGCCAGTAGAAACCTTGCCAGAAAGCTTTTCCGACCAAGGATCTTGATCCAATATGGGAGCCGCACATGCCATTATGTGTTTCTGCCAACAGTTCCTTCCCATCTTCCTGACAAATGCACTTCAATTTCACACCATTGGGCTTTTCTTCTATACAATGTGTCATTGACAAATTGGTACATACTAGCCCTTCGGGCTACTCTTTCGGCTTCTTCTTGTTCCTCGGGAAGTTCTCCAGTTTGGAGGAAGTGGACTATGTGTCATGCCCAAGTTGGAGCTTGAGGCTCAACAAGAAGGACAAATGGCACCTTCTCATTCGTGGGAGCGCATATCTCAACCGCAAGAACCTGTGGTTCAGCGGGAGGGTGCTGATCACCAGGCGAATTGGAGTAATCCCCAGCAGCCTCCCCACTGGGGGTTTTGGGAAGCCCTGCCGGGAGATGCTTGCCGGAGTCCAATTTCCTCCTTTTTCTGGCCATCATTGTCGGGGATACTGAGGGTTGAGTCAGGTGGAGAACAAAAGTTCCTGGTTCCACAGGAAGTTTTTGTGCAGCGCACTTTGAAAGATGGTTAGCAATGTTGTTTTCCGCACGCGACACGTGCTGTGCTTGTAATCCATCAAAATGCTCTTCCATCTTCCTCACTTCCTCTACTCATGCTTCCATTAATGGGCAGTAGTAATCCTTATTTATGAATGATCAAGTGAATCAATATGATACCCCATTGTCACCACGAGTATTCATATGCAAGACATATATCAAGTGCTCTCAAATCCATAAAATTCTTTTCCATGAATGATCAACTTCTTGATTCCCAACTCCGTTGCAATTCTGAGCCTGACAAGGAGCCCTTCATATTCCAAAGTGTTGTTGGTGGCTTTCTCCCGGGGAAATGCATTTGGACGACATATTTGAGGTGTTCTCCAGTGGGCGCAATAGGAGCATGCCAGCCCCTGTGCCATGTAACGAGAAGGCACCATCAAAATACATGATCCATTCTTGGGGTGCCTCCTTGCCGGGGATAAATGTTTATGGGGTCTCTTCATCTGGAGTGAGTGTCCATTCTGTAATGAACTCCACCAGTGCCTTACTATGAATGGTTGAGGTACTCTCATACTTCAGAACAAAACTTGACAACTCTAACGCCCATTCAACTATTCTACCGGTGTCCTTAGGTTCCCTCGGTATGCGTTGCAAAGGGAAATGAGTGACAAATGTGATCTCGTGGGCTTGGAAGTAGTGGCGCTATTTCCTTGAGGCCATGATGAGGCCAAAGATTAACTTTTGCACTCTAGAGTACCTTGACCTACCCCCATGTAATAGGGAGCTAACAAAGTAAACTGGCCGCTGCACTACCTTTTTCTTTGTCGTGGCCTCAGAATTGCTACTACCAGCTTGCCATGTTTCTCCCTGATCTGCATCCAACCTTGCCGGGACTGGTCCAGTTTCTTCTTCGGGTAGGCCAGTAGTTGCGGATGTTCCTTCATCTGCTTCCCGCTGCGCCACCAGTGTTGCAACAACCACTTTATTGGTTGCTGCTAAGTATAGCAGCGACGACTCTTGTGGTTTAGAAGCGACCAAGGTGGGAGCAGAGGAAAGATAAACTTTTGGATCTCGTAGCGCTGCTTCTTCCTCTAGGGTCCACTTCATTGGCCCTGCCTTCTTCAGTATTTTGAAGAACGGCAGGGCGCGCTCGGTAGACTTGGAAATGAACCTACTCAATGCAACAACACAACTAGTTAAACGCCTCATGTACTTGACTGTCTTGGGTGCTTGAATCTTCTCAATCGCTCTGATCTTGTCAGGGATGGCATCTATCCCTCGGTGAGATACAAAGAAGCCAAGTAGCTTTCCGGAGGGAACGCCAAACACACACTTCTCAGGGTTCAACTTCAAGTTGATCTTGCGCAGGTTTGCAAAGGTCTCTTCCATGTCCTGAATAAGTATTGATTTGTCCTTGGTTTTGACCACTATATCATCCATGTAAGCTTCAATATTCCTACGCAACTGAGGCTCAAACCCAATTTGTACTGCTCTTGCAAAAGTGGATCCAGCGCTCTTGAGCCCGAAGGGCATCCGCACAAAGCAGTACATGCCACATGGGGTTATGAACGTTGTCTTATCCTGATCTTCCTTGGACATGAATATCCGATGGTATCCGGAATATGCATCCAAAAAGGAAAGCATATCACACCCAAAAGTGAAATCGACAACCTGGTCAATGCGCGGCAAGGGGAAAGGGTCCTATGGGCATGCCTTGTTTAGATCTATGAAGTCTATGCACCACCATCGGGTTTACGAACCACGTCGGATGCAATACTCCTCTGACCAAACCAGTCGCTTCAAATTTCTTGATATCTTCGGTAATGAATTTCTACCGCTCCAAAGCTTGCTTCCTGACCTTCTGCTTGATGGGTAGAACATGAGGGCAGACAACAAGGTGGTGCTTGAGTACCTCCCTGGGAACACCGAGGATGTCAGATGGTTGCCAAGCAAACACATCGACATTCGCCCGCGAGAAGGCAATGAGTGTGCTTTCCTATTTGTCATCAAGGTTGGAGTTGATGGTGAACATACCATCAGCCCCATCCAGCGTCGCCGGGACCTTCTTTACAGCAGGCGAGCCAACTTTGGATGTCTTCCTAGTGGAACTCTCTAGCAATTCATCGACATGTGCAACACACTTCGGAGAGGCACACTTCCCGGATTCCTTGCCAGCATCCATGCTAGCCTTCTTTCCTTTCTTGTTCTCCTTGGCGGGAGCTGCAACTTCTACGGCTTCGGCAGCGACTGCATCTCGGTACATCTTATCCATGCATATGATTACATCTTTCTTGTCGGACGGGATGGAAATGACACCCATTGGCCCTGACATTTTCAGAGTGTTCTATGCATGGTGAGATGCCGCCATGAACTTAGCCAGAGCTAGACGACCAAGAATCCCATTGTATGGCAAGGGGGGCTTGACCACATCGAACAGAACCTTCTCGGTTCGGTACTTTAGTTCTCCGCCAAACATCACCGGCAACGTAATCTTCCCCATAGGACGACTCCTGCTGGGGTTGATTCCTTGAAATGTGCCAGTAATCTTGAGCTCTTCATATGATATCTGAAGCTTGTGAATCACCTTGGCGGAAATCATATTCAACCCCGCCCAATCATCAACTAGCAACTTTGTGACCTTGAGGTTGCGGATTGTTGGCGAAACCAACAACGGCAAACACCCTACCGCAGTGGTGCGGTTAGGGTGATCCTCTTCATCAAAGATGATAGGCATGCAGGACCATTTCAACGGTTTCCGAGAATCTGTTGTTGGCTCTACAACATTGACCTCACGCACCCACTGTTTGACTTGGCGGTGAGAGGAGTGCAAAGATGCACCTTCGTCAATGCATAGGGCCTCACTTGCTTTCTGGAACTGTTGCTCACGGGTATTCTCCTCATCCCCTTCATCACTTTCATCATCGCCCTCCTTATTTTCACGGCCTCAAGCACACTTTTCTTTCTGCTGGGGAGTCTTGCCACAGGGCCCCCTCTACCGCCTCGGCCCTTCTCGCCAGCACCTTCTTGGTCTCTCTCCTTGTCTCGCTTCTCATACTCAGCCTTCTGCTTCTTGACAAGTTGCTCAACTTGATGACACTCTTGGAGATCATGGCCCTTGCTTCAATGGATCTTGCAGTACGGCCCGTCGGTCTACCCGGCTTTTTCGGCTGCCGTAGCCTCCCGGCAATCAGTGCACGCGGAAACTTCCTTGTTGGAGGCTTCGGTCTTGGCTTTCTTGCTGGTACTAGGGGTGCCAGAACCCTCAACAGCCAGTACCGCCTTCTCTTTACGCTTTTTCTTGCGCGTTTTATTCTTCCTCTTTGGGTTAGTGGCATCGTCGTCATCCTCTGAGTCAACTTCGATGTTGTCTTCTTCTCCGGGGAGTTGCCTTCCTTCCTCCTTACGGGCGCACTTATCTGCCAAGGTGTATAGCTCATTCAAAGTATTGGGGAACCAGATGTTCATCTTGGAACGTATCCTCCTGTTGCGCACATTTGATTGGAATGCGACAATTATAGCTGCCGGATGGATATCTGTAATGTTCCGGTGCACCCGGCTAAACCTTTGCATGTACTTCCGCAAACTTTCCACTTCCTTCAGTGGAAGGAGTTGCAAGTCGCTAGGCCGCCCAGGCTCTTGGTGGCCGCCCGTGAAAGCACTGATATGTCTCCAATGTATCTATAATTAATGAAGTATTCATGCTATTATATTATCATTCTTGGATGCTTTACAATCATTTTATAGCAACTTTATATCATTTTTTGGGACTAACCTATTAACCCAGTGCCAGTTGCTATTTTTTGCTTTTTTACACCGCATAAACATAGTCCAAACACCGCGAAACTTTTTGGAGATTTTTTATGGACCAGAACACCCAGGATGGGCCAGAGAGGCACCTGGGGGTGCCCCAAGGGGGGCACAACCCACCAGGTCGTGCCTGGGGGCCCAGAGGCGTGCCCATGTGGGTTGTGCCCACCTCGGTGGCCTCCCGCACTCCCTATTTACCCTATAAATTCACAAATATTCCGAAAACCCTCAGGGATAACCTAGATCAGAAGTTCCGCCGACGCAAGCCTCTGTAGCCGCCAAAAACCAATCTAGACCCCGCTCCGGCACCCTGCCGAAGGGGGAATCATCTCCGGTGGCCATCTTCATCATCCCAGCGGCCACCACAATGAGGAGGGAGTAGTCCACCCTTAGGACTGGGGGTTTGTACCAGTAGCTATGTGTTTAATCTCTCTCTCTCTCTCTCTCTCTCTCTCTCGTGTTCTTGAGATGTCACGATCTTGATGTATCGTGGGCTTTGTTAATATAGTCGGATCATATGGTGTTTTCCCCTCTCTATCCTGTTGTGATGAATTGAGGTTTACCCTTTGAGATTTCGTTGTTATCAGGTTGAATACTTTTATGGATTTGAGAGCACTTGATATATGTTTTGCATATGAATACTCATGGTGACAATGGGGTATCATATTGATTCACTTGATATGTGTTTTGGCACTCAACTTGCGGATTCCCGTGGTGACATTGGGGTAATCTATGCATAAGGGTTGATGCACGTTCTTGTCTTTTGTTTCTCTAGTAGAAATCTTGGGGCACTCTTTGAGGTTCTTTATGTTGGATTGAGTATTATGAATCTGAAATTATTTGGTGTTATTTTAGTACGAACTCTTGGATAGATCGATTGAAAGAATAGCTTCGAGGTGGTTTCGTACCCTACAAATGATTTCTTCTTATGTTCTCCGCTAGATAAGAACTTTGTAGTGATTCTTCATTGCATGTTGAGGGATGGTTATGTGATCCAATTATATTAGCATTGTTGAGAGATTGCACTAGCGAAAGTATGGACCCTCGGCCTCATTTTCAAGCATTGCAATACCGTTTGTGGTCACTTTTGTTACATGCTACCTTGCTGTTTTTTATTGTCATCATCACAAAAATCAATATCTACTATCATAACTACACTTGTATCACCATCTCTTCACCGAACTAGTGCACCTATACAAATTTCCATTGTATTTGGTGTGTTGGGGACACAAGAGACTTTTATTATTTGGTTGCAGGGTTGTTTGAGTGAGACCATCTTCATCGTACACCTCCCACGGATTGATAAACCTTAGGTCATACACTTCATGGAAAATCGCTACTGTCCTACAAAACTCTACGCTTGGAGGCCCAATATGAGTCTACAAGAATAAATTTGCATAGTAGACATCAAGCTCTTTTATGGCACCATTGCCGCACAGGTGAGTGCTTGAAGGTATATCTTTCCATCTTGCAATCAAATCTTTTAGTTTCTTGTTTATCACTAGTTCGGTTTATAAAAGAAAACTACAAAAAATGAATTGAAGTTGCATCATATTATTGATCATCTTTATAATATCTTCTTGAAAATGATGGTTCAGAAAATTGTGCTCAATTGATAGAAGAAGAATTCAATAGAATGTTTGGTATAAATGATGAGCATGATTGCAATGTTATTAGTATGAATTATTTGAGTATCCATGATGCTAATTATATGCAAAGCCATAAGCTTGGGGATGCTATGTTTGATGAAGATGATATTTTTAGTCCTCCAAGATTTCATGTGCAAATTTGTTACAATGATTGCATGCCTCCTATTTATGATGATTATAATGATGAAAGTGGATTTGGAGAGGTCATGACTTTATTTAGTGATGAGTCCACCATTTTGGATGAGGCTTCAATTGACTATGATAACAAAGTTGCTATCTATGATGATTATGGTGATGACATGTATGCTATAAAGAATAATGATAACCATGAAACTTGTCATCATGATTTTAATTTTCACCCTCATGATAGTTATTTTGTTGAGTTTGCTCCCACTACTATTGATGAGAAGAAATTTGCTTATATGGAGAGTAATAAGTTTTCTCTGCTTTTGTGTCATGAAAACAATGATTTATGTGATGGTTATATTGTTGAATTTCTTCATAATGTTATTGAAAATTATTATGAGGGAGGAACTTATGCTTGTAGGAATTGCAATAATATCAAGTTTCCTCTCTATGTGTTTAAAATTTTGAAGATATGCTTGTTTGGCCTTCCTATACTAGTTGATTCTTGTTCCCATAAGTTGTTTGCTCACAAAATCCCTGTGCATAGGAAGTGTGTTAGACTTAAATGTGTTGATCATATGCTTCATGGTGCTCTCTTTGTGTTTCATTTATTATCTTTTATGCGAGCATCATTGAAATCATCATGCCTAGCTAAAAAGGCATTAAACAAAAGCGCTTGTTGGGAGACAACCCGAAACTTTTACCTACTATTTTTGTGTGTTCACATGATTAGGCTACTATAATAATCATGTTTTATTGCTTTCGTTTCAACAAACTGCCAATTAAGACCTTTGGGCTGGCTTACGGTGATAGTTGATTTGATCTTGCTGAAAAACAGAAACTTTTGCACTCAGGAAAACAATTCTCATTTTTAACATAAGCGTGATAAAATGCTGATTATTTTTTAATAAGATTAATAGAAAAATTACCTAGGTTTTCCTAATTTATCAGAATTTTGGTGTAGCAGAAATATGGTTGGAGTACAGATTACTACAGACTATTCTGTTTTTGACAAATTCTGTTTTCAATGCATAGTTTGCTTGTTTTCTAGTTTCTATGGCTTATATTGCTCAATATAAATTGTGGAAATGATAAGCTACAGTTGGCATTGTGTGAGAACAATTATGAATCTTGTCTTTGATAGTACCAAAAGTGATATGGTTTGCTCTTTATCATATTAACCTATCTCACAAAGTTCCCTTAAGTTTTGTGTGATTGAAGTTTTCAAGTCTTGGGTGAGATGTCTATGTGAGAAGAATAAGGAGTGACAAGACCCTAAGCTGGGGGATGCCCAAGGCACCCCAAGGTAATATTCAAGGAAGATGCAAGCAACTAAGCTTGGGGATGCCCCGGAAGGCATCTCCTCTTTCGTCTCCAACATTATCGGTAACCTCACTTGGAGCTATGTTTTCCTTCGTCCCTTGATATGTTTTTTGCTTGGATCATCAATTTATTTTGTTAGTATTTGCTTGCTATAATTTATAATAATGTTTTGAATCTTTTATTTCAATAAAAGTGGCAATGATAGCCTTTACTATGCTCATTTTGCAAGCCTACATGTTGCTATTTGAAAACAGAAAGTTTATCGATGTTGCCAAAATTCCCTAGAAAAGTCAGAATGTGATAAAAAAGTTGAAACTTTTTGAAAAATAAGATCTGATAAATTTTCTACAGTGTGGCAAATTTTCATAACTTTTGGAGTTAGGAAAGTATTGATACTCTTGCATTCTTTACAGACTATACTATTTTGGCAGATTGATGTTATGTTTGCATTGTTTGCATGTGTCTGCTTGTTTAGTGATTCTATTTGAGGATAGGAGTATTAAATATGAGGGGGCATTTAGTACGAAATGTTCAATAATAATTTTAGTGATTTTCTATAGTAGAGAATGATAAGGTTTTTGCATTGGTTTATACTAACTTATCTCACGAGTTCTTGTTGAGTTTTGTGTGGATGAAGCTTTTGAGATTTAGGAAAACCGTGATATGAGAAGAATTAAGGAGACACAAAGGCTCAAGCTTGGGGATGCCCAAGGCACCCCAAGATAATATCTCACGAAGTCTCAAGCATCTAGCGTCGGGATGCCTCGATAGGAATCCCACCTTTCCTCTTCAACAATTATCGGTTAGTATCGGTTGAGCCTAAGTTTTTGCTTCTTCACATGAGTTGTGATATTCTTAGAATGTCATTTTATTTTCGTTTTTCTTGGTGTTTTAATAAAATACTTAGATCTGAAAGTTTTTAAATAAAATAGAGTCCTCAAATAGTTGTCAGGGAGGCTAGGTAAGCGACATTCACATCCCGTTAACGAAGCTCTTTTCTATGGAATTGCTCTAGTGCTTCACTTGTATCTTTTTTTAGCACGGTGTGCTTTAGTATTTTTGAAGAAATTCTCTCTTGCTTCACTTAAATTAATTTGAGAGAAAGAAATATTATGCTCATGATCTTCATTTATATGTTTTTGGAGTAGCTTGTCATTTACTCTTGTGCTTCACTTATATCCTATGAGTAAATTGTTGAATAAATTTAATATCATGAAGTTGAAATCATACCATGCCTAGTGTTAGCTTCACATTGGGTTTAGAAAGTAAAATCTTTTGAGGCTTGACAATCACAATATTGGTCATTTAGATCATTTAGGCAATAAAAATTGCTTCTAAAAGTGTTAGATCATTTATTGTAAGAGAAAATTGAGCGTTGTACGAACTTGTGATGGCCAAGAATGAAAGCGACAGACTGCATAATAAAGGTTGCTATCATAAGGGGAAATATAACGTGACGTTCTTTTGCACTAAGGGGTTTAGCATAAAAACAAATAAGCGCATGGCAACATCTACTTCCCTCTGCGAAGGGCCTTTTTTTTACTTTTACGTATTTACTTTTATGCAACACTCAAAGTTTCTCTCTATTCATTTTTATTTTTCTCTTTTGGTAAGCATCACATGGTGAGGAAAGATCTAGGCACATATATCCAGTTAGATATGGGTAGCATGATTTATTATTGTTGACATCACCCTTGAGGTGAATACGTTGGGAGGCGCAATTATAAGCCCCTATCTTTCTATGTGTCCGGTTGAAACATTTTCCTCATGTGTATGCGGTGAGTGTTAGCAATCATAGAAGACTATATGATTGTTGAGTATGTGGAGATCTTACTTAAACTCTGTTGAATAAGTTGAATTACAATTGCTTGGTGACTGAGAACATTGGTTGTTGAGTTTCAAGAGAATTCATTGTTTGAACCTTAACATGTGAATTGGTATATACTTTAACATGAGAAATTTTATGAGAAAGAATTGTTGTCATGATGCTAGGAAAAGTGATTGAAATTGTCATTGATCAAACTTGTGCACTTTTCTAGCATTGACACTTCATAAATTATTTCTTTTATCATTTACCTACTCGAGGACGAGTAGGAATTAAGCTTGGGGATGCTGATACGTGTCCAATATATCTATAATTTATGAAGTATTCATGCCGTTATATTATCATAATTGGATGTTTTACAATCATTTTATAGCAACTTTATATCATTTTTGGGGACTAAACTATTGACCAAGTGCCCAGTGCCAGTTGTTGTTTTTTGCTTAATTTTTACATCGCAGGAAATCAATATCAAACGGAATCCAAACACCGCGAAACATTTTGGAGATTTTTTATGGACCAAAACACCCAGGATGGGCCAGAGAAGCACCTGCGGGGTGCCCCGAGGGGGGCACAACCCACCAGGGCGTGCCTGGGTGCCCAGGCATGCCCAGGTGGGTTGTGCCCACCTTGGTGGCCTCTCGCACCCCCTCTTTACCCTATAAATTCACAAATATTCCGAAAACCCTCGGGTTTAACCTAGATCAGAAGTTCCGCCGTTGTAGGCCTTTGTAGCCACCGAAAACTAAATCTAGACCCCGTTCTGGCACCCAGCCGGAGGGGGGAATCATCTCCCGTGGCCATCTTCATCATCCAGGCGGCCACCATGATGAGGAGGGAGTAGTCCACCCTCGGGGCTGAGGGTTTATACCACTAGCTATGTATTTAATCTCTCTCTCTCTCTCATGTTCTTGAGATGTCACGATCTTGATGTATCGCGGGCTTTGTTAATATAGTCGGATCATATGGTGTTTTCCCCTCTCTATATTGTTGTGATGAATTGAGTTTTTACCTTTGAGATTTCTTTGTTATCGGATTGAATACTTTTATGGATTTAAGAGCCCTTGGTATATCTCTTGCATATGAATACTTGTGGTGACAATGGGGTAGCATATTGATTCACTTGATATGTGTTTTGGCACTCAACTTGGAGATTCCCGTGGTGACATTGGGGTAATCTATGCATAGGGATTGATGCATGTTCTCGTCTTTTGTTTCTCCGGTAGAAATCTTGGGGCACTCTTTGAGGTTATTTGTGTTGTATTGAGTATTATGAATCTAAAATTATTTGGTGTTATTTTAGTATGAACTCTTGGATAGATCAATCGGAAAGAATAGCTTCGAGGTGGTTTCATACCCTACAAATGATTTCTTCTTATGTTCTCCGCTAGATAAGAACTTTGGAGTGATTCTTTGTTGCACGTTGAGGGATGGTTATGTGATCCAATTATATTAGCATTGTTGAGAGATTGCCCTAGCGAAAGTATGGACCCTAGGCCTCATTTTCAAGCATTGCAATACCGTTTGTGCTCACTTTTCTTACATGCTACATTGCTGTTTTTATTGTCATCATCACAAAAATCAATATCTACTATCATTACTACACTTGTATCACCATCTCTTCGCTGAACTAGTGCACCTATACAAATTTCCATTGTATTTGGTGTGTTGGGGACACAAGATACTTCTATTATTTGGTTGCAGGGTTGTTTGAGAGAGACCATCTTCATCCTACACCTCCCACAGATCGATAAACTTTAGGTCATCCACTTGAGAGACCATCCTCTGACGCCAACTGCTCAGGATGCATCGTGGGCTGATCACCCACAGAGACAAGACACTCCAAGCTCTCCCCAACCGCAAGCTACCCCAGCAGTGCAAGATGATGACGACTTTGTGGCCCAGCACACCCCATCTCCACAAGCGTTGCCCGCATTACGCAGGCTTCGCAAAGGACCAAGGCCCCAAGTCACTCCCACAATGCACGTGTATGAATCCAAAGCCAAAATGGTTGAAGATGTTCCGGCTGCATCAGCCGATGAAGAAGAAGATGAAGAAGAAGCCCCAAGAGTTTCAAGAGTTGCTACACCCCCGTCTCACCAAGATGTTGTTCTCGAGGAGAACGTGACCGACCCTCCAACTTCTGAAGTGGAGGTTAACAACCCTGAAGTAGCCACCAACATCACTGCTGACGCCAATGATGTTGTCATGGTTGACGCCAGTACGGCGCCGGAAGCCAATGAGGCGCCAGAAGCCAATGAGGCACCAGAAGTCAATGCTGCAACACCTGAAGTCAATGCTGCAGCACCTGAGGTCCAAGTACCTGAAGCACATGTGGCCCCTGAAGCCCATATAGACAATGCCAATGCCCATGTTCCCCCTCCAAGACCTCATACAATGGAGCTGGCATTTGATCGTGGTCAGCCAGTTATGGTTCGATGGCCCATTCTGACTCCTCCGCCTGCTGCTGGTCCACAATTTGAGTACCACGTCGAGCACATGCCTCAAGTTCAAAAGCCCAAGCCAAGACTTCCACGATTCCCAGGCACTGCCACTTCACCTGGGGTCTTCAATGCAAATGGCTTCGTGGCACATAATACCTTCTTCAACAGCTCCAAGAAACCCTATACGAGACCGCACATTTCCTTAGGTCGGTTCTGGAGCTATCAGCAGCGCAGCTACTATTCCTGTGTCCTATACAATCAAGGGCGCATATTTCCACATATGTGCCTTGACTCTGAAGCTATAGCTGGTCTGCCCTGTCTCGAAGAAGCATTGGACTGTTTCAGAGATGCTGGTCTGTTACAGTTCGTCACTGACAAGGAGCACTGGAATGAAGAATTGCTGCTTCAATTCTATGCGACTCTTCATATTCGAGGCTACAACAGGGATCCGAAGACTTGGGTCCTTGAGTGGATGACAGGCAATGTCCATCATGAAGCTAAAGCTATTGATATCATTGAGCTCACAGGCCTGCCCACTCCTGGTGAATACTATGAACCAGGTTGTCAACAACATCAAAATGCCTTGGAAAGCATCTTTCAGAAGCCAGAACCCAACATGAGTCAAATGCTAAGCATGATGAAGCCTCTGCCTCATGACGCTGAATACCCATCTGAGTTCTTTGTTGAAGACCTAGAGTACCTACCTCGCACCATTTACCACATCATCAGGAAGACTCTATGGCCTGTCAAGGGGCACTCATCTGCAGCGAAGCTTGAAGGAGCAATGAAGACTTTGGTTTTCTATATCTTCAATGGCATCAGCTTCAATGCTCAAGACTTCTTCATCAGGCAGTTGGCTGCGTCTGGCTCTGACATCTTTGGGTTGAAATTCTATGCTCCATGGGTCATGTGTCTAATAAAGCGTCACTCGGCTTTCAACTATCAGCCGTCTGCGCGCAATCATCTTATATTCTTGCCCGAGGTTGATCTGTCAGTTGAAGCCATTTACCCAGAGCCTGCTAAGGATCCCATTTATCTTCACAATGCTGATCACCAAAGCTTCACCCAGCCCATTGAAGGGATTCCGGCCATTTCTCGTGTTTATCCTCTGGCTGGAAACACACGTGTCCCTCGTGCTCAAACTGATGTCACTGGTAGCACCATTGCGCAAAGGCCTCAAAGACGATCTCGTGTCCTCAATGACCGAGAGCTTCTTGTCGCGCTGCATCAGAAATAGGACAAACATCACGACTGGCTTAAGCGTCAGATGCAAAGCCTCTTGGTGGATGTCAACCGCATTCGCAATCTTGCCACCAAGAATGCCTTTGTCACTCATGAAACCTGTCGGAGGTCGTGGAAGAGTTCGACCCTACTGAGTGCTGAAGCTGATCTGCACGACGATGGCTTCACCGAACTCTTCAAGTTTGACTCAACTCCTCCCAAAAATGCTCACTTGTGTCGGACTCCCTCACTTGAAGACTCTGAATACTCGTCCTCAGCTGCAACCGTAAATGCCAGAGTCATCGATGACCAAGATGATGCAAGTTCACCTCCTCCACCTTCAGCATGAATCAACACTGCACCAAGTTCATCTGCACCGCCAACCAACACCGACGACCCTGCTGTTTCACCAACTACTCAAGGGAACGAGTAGGTGCTCTATGTCTTCAAACCTTTTTGGTCCTTACTAACAAAAGGGGGAGAAGCATATGAGTTTGATAGTCTTCAAGCGGGTCCATATGGGCGGTGGTTTTATATTTTTCCTAGTGTTTACAACACTCGCTTTCTGATACATTTGGTTCTTTGAGTTGTAACACTTAAACTAGATGGTCGTCTGCTACTTATTTGCTATTCTATGATGTGATGATAAATTCCGCATGTGCGATGATAACTTCCGCACTTAGGTCATTCTGCAGACGTCCATTTTTCATTATGCATGTCATTATCTTCACATACTTTTCATGCATGATGAATTGTCATCAAAAGTTGAAGAGGATCTCCACTAGTACAACCTGCCATGTGCATTTGCATACCAAAAGCAAATTACTTATATGCACATCTTCAGGGGGAGCCTTTGCCACTTATGAAGACAATCCCCTATCCTTTACAATTTCACATATTTTATTCCCCGTTGAAAACTTCAACTAGTTTGTCATCAATCACCAAAAAGGGGGAGATTGTAAGTGCATCTAGTGCCACCCCTAGTTGGTTTTGGAGTATTGACGACAAACCTAGTTGAGGGACTAATGTGTTTGTGATAAATGCAGGATAACACAGGTAGAAGTCCCTCATTGATTCGTTTTTCCTACCAGAGATGACCCCTAAAAATGTATGAAGACATTGAAGTCAAAGGTGGTATGTGAAGACATTCACATTGAAGTCTATGACAAGAGAAGACATCGCATGAAGACTATGGGGCGCGAAGACTTAGTTGTTTCATCATTTTTTCTTCTTTGTTGAGTCATAGGAACCACCATACTGTTAAGTGGGGTCCAAGTGAACCAGTCAGAATGACTGAAGTGGCTTAACCAAAATCCTATGTCTTCGAGTGAAGACTATGAGAGCAAATCTTGTCCAGAGTTGGATAAGTCAGCTTTGCTTGTAGCCCAAGTAAAGTTGTCGTGTGTGTTTGAAATCTGACCGTTGGAACACGTGTCAGTTCCTTAGTGACCGAGGGTCATTTCGGACAAATGAGGTCGGGTTGCCTAGTGGCTATAAATAGCCCACCCCCTACAACCATAAACAGTTGGCTGCTCAGAGTTAGTGTACGGCTTTTGTCGTTTGAGAGCAGCCCACCTCGAATCCTTTGAGAGAGAATTCCTTGAGAGGATAAAGCCCTAACCACCCAGAGCCAAAGAGAGTTAGGCATCACTTAAGTCTTCCTGTCTGTGTGATCTGAAGACTTATTACACTTGAGGACTGTGAATCCTCCAACCGGTTAGGCGTCGCGTTCTGAGCATCCAAGAGTCATTGTGGATCGCCGGTGAACGAAGTCTGTGAAGGTTTGGAAGTCTACCTTGAAGACTTACTAGAGTGATGGGGCAAGGACTGGGTGTCCTTAGCTCAAGGGGAATAAGGTGAAGACGAGGTCTTCTGAGTTGAATCTCAACCTCCCTAAACAGACGTACAGTGGTCACAGCAACTGGAACTGGCCCACCAATCATTGTCTTCAACGAGTCACTGGTTTCATCCTTCCCTTCCCTTTACTTACAGTTGGTCCTTGTGAAGTCATTGTATGATTGCTTTATCTTTTGTCTTCACTGAGTGACTGCTTGTTCTGATTTGCTTCACAATATCTTCCTACCTGATCTTTACTGCCTAGCTACTATTAGTCATTGTGCTTTCACTCCATTGAATACTTGACTATGGTTTGCCTAGTGTAGTCTACCTTTCACTGCATGGTAATAGGTTTATTTCTATCATTTGTCTTCAAAACTTCCATGTTTTGAACACTTCCACAAAAATCGCCTATTCACCCCCCTCTAGTCGATCACTAGCACTTTCAATTACCGGAGTTCCTCATGGTGGTTCGTCAAGGATTCTTTTCATTCTTCAATTGTTCTTCAAGATATCTCTCGAAGGCTATGATCCGCCAAGATATACTTCAAGTTTTCTTCTTCCTGCAATCTGGAGTGCAATTCTTTCTTCTGTGTCATTGGAGGTGGTATTATGTCATTCTTGATAATTTGAGTTCATGTTTCATGATTCACATGTTGTTAAGAATGAGTTATTTTAAATCCATCAATCTCGTCATTGGAGTTTTCTTGGGTTATATTTCACCTAAAACCTTCCCTAAGGATTGTTGCTATTAATGGTGCTTATAAATGATCCAAGTTCTTCATTTATCTTCCCCGTGATATAAGCTTCTCGTCTCCTTGTTGATATCAATCCAATCTATCGTTTCCGTCAGTGGCAGAATTTCAACTCAGTTTTGGGATGTTTTCCATAAGCCCACAACAAGCTTACTCTTTTTGTTGTTGTATTTTTTTTAACAACTCCGTTCGACCCTTCTCCTAAGATGCTTTCAAGCTCATTCGAGATAAAAGATATTGTTTTTATCCTCCGTTCATTCCATTTCATTCTCTCTTTTCTTCCGGAGGCATTGTGATGTTGCTCTTTTCAGTCATCATCTCGAATTATGAAGATCATGATCTTTTCATGCTTATCCTATTTAACCAGAGTGTTGTGCACTTTGCTCAAGCTTTTTCATTTTATCAAGTCTTTCATTCTCTTTTCAACCGAAGTGCTACCCAAATCGGTTCTTTCTTTTCCTCTTTCTTATCGGAGTGCTTTCAACTTCGTTCTTCACCGTTGTATTCTTTTCTCAAAATGGCTTAACCTTTTCAAGGTTCTTTGGTCTCACTCATTTGTCAAAGAAGCAACTTAGTTTTACCTCTTCTCTTTCTCTTCCGTTTTTCCCTCCGGTGCCATTCTAGATCTCGGGACGAGATCCTCTCGTAGTGGTGGAGTGTTGTAACGCCTAGTGACCGATGTGCCAGGTGTCTTCCAGTTATTCGCTGTTGTTGCCTTGTCATTGTTTGCGTGTCATGCATTGCATATCATGTCATCATGTGCATTTCATTCGCATACATGTTCGTCTCATGCATCCGAGCATTTTTCCTGTTGTCCGTTTTGCAATCCGGTGCTCCTATGCCACCCGGTGTCCCTTTCTACCTCTTTTCGTGTGCGGGTGTTAAACGTTCTCGGATTGGACCGAGACTTGCCATGCGGCCTTGGTTTACTACCGATAGACCGCCTGTCAAGTTTCGTACCATTTGGACTTCGTTTGATACTCCAACGGTTAACCGAGGGACCGAAAAGGCTTCGTGTGTGTTGCAGCCCAACACCCCTCCAAAGTGGCCCAAAACCCACCTAAACCCCCTCTATCATCTCGGTCATTCGATCACGATCGCATGGCTGAAAACCGCACCTCATTTGGACTCTCCTAGCTCCCTCTACCTATATATATGTGATCCCTCCAAAAATTCGCGGATAAACCCTACCTTCTTCCTCCTCCCTCCGCCGGACATGTCCGCGCCGCCACCGGACGCGTCTGCCACTGTGCCCGGACCAATCCCGAGCCGCCACCTGCCCTCCCCGCGTCGTCCACCGCGCACGGGCCCGCGGAGCCCATCTCCGGCCCGCCCCGGGCCGCGCCGGGCTCGTGGAGACCCGCAGCCTCGCCGGATCTTCGCGCCGTCGCTGATGACCAACTCCGGCGACCGGAGCTCGCCGCCGCCGCCTCATTTCCTCCCCGGCTCACTGTAGCGCCACCTCCCGTCGAGCTCGACCTCGCCGAACTCCACCCGCAGACCGACCCCGCCACCCTGCCTTTTCCCCATCTTCTTCTCCCTCTCTCCCTCACCCTTTCTCTCCCGCAGGTACCTAGGACGCCATGGATGGCCGCCCCAAGATCCGACAGCAACCCTGCCGACCTGAGCTCCGTCCGCCTCCGCCCTTGCCCTGATCCGGCCGCCAACGCCCTGATCTACCCATTCCCGGCCTCCCCGACGCCTACCGGAGTCCCATGTCGCCCCACCGTCGTCGTTGACTTCCACTGGAGTCGTCCTGTACGAGGAATGGAGCTCCCGTGATCTGGATCCTTTTTTTCGCGCTGGTCGTTTTCTCCTAAGTCCCTAGATCCCAGTAATTTTATGTATATTTCATCGCATCATAATTTCATCATATGGCTCCGATTCATGCGTGTAGCATATCAAAATGTTCATCTCGACGAGTACATCATTTCATCTCATTGTATCATTTTCATTTGAGCTCATCTTGATGCCCGAAATGCTGTTACAAGAGGGCTATGTGATGATTGTTTTAGATCTATTTCAGCAAATGCACTTTTGTCATTTTTGCCACGATTAATGTGTGCATGCTATGATCTTGAGATCTACATGTATTTTGATGAATGCCATGCCATATTTACAGGGGTGTATGTCATGTATTTTTGTGATCTTTGTGGTGACTAGCACAAGCATGCAAATTAGCTTACTCAATGATGCTGATTTCAAGGACTTAGAATTTCACTAAAGTCCTTGCCCTGTCATTATTTTTATGCCATATGTTCATGTTGTTTCCTAGTGATCCGTGCCTATTTTGAGGATGATCAGTAAGGATGTTTTGTAAATATTGTGGTGCTCTATCCATCCATGTCTTTGTTTGCAATTATGGAGCACCCTAGCTTGAGTCAATCCAGCTCTACTTTTGCTATAAAATGTTCCTGGCTGATTGTTAACATGTTTAGCGATTTTGCCGAGCTTGTTGTTGTTGATCCGTGCATGCTATGTTGTTGTTCTTGCCATGTCTAGCTTCTATGCCATGTCTATTTGATGGGTGTATGCTTAGTTTGTCATGCCATGCTCTATAGTGAGTGCATCGAGCTCGTAAACATGCCTACTCGGTAACTGTTTTGCCATGCTCCGGTTTTTTCACTAAGTCTGAATCTGTTTATGTTTTTGCTATGTTCACATGCTTGCCATTGTATTTTCTTATCCCTTTTGGCTCATGGTCACTAAGGGACGTTTGTTATATGCTTTGAGTAGCTTCATTCCATGCCTTGCTTTGCCATGATATGTGCCTTTAGCATGTAGTTTTCATGCTCTAAACATTGTTTTCTGATGATAAATTCCTGATTTGTTGTTATTTCACCAAGTCTGAAACCTGTTATCATTTGCACTTTTGCCATGCTTGTTTGAACCTGTTAATGAGTGAATTAGCCATAGCTCAGTGTTCATATTTTGTCAAGAATCATGAGTGGATCCCTTCCATGTATTTTGTTGTCATGTTGGAGTGCTGTAGCATGTTGATCTTGATGCATTAAGATGGTCTCGTGATGATTATCACAGACCGGTGCCATATTTGTTTTGCTTGCCATTTCCAAACCGTGCATCCGATTCCGTTGATCTTTATATCGATTTCAACCGAAATCAACTCACCTTTCCAGTGGCACTCTTGGATTTCCATGTTGAGGCTAGGCTCAATCATTCCTTTCCAAATCATGCATATGCATTGCATACCGCATCCTGCATATCATGTCATGTTTTGTGTTGGTTGTTTACTATGTTGTGTGCTTCTTTCCGGTGTTGTTTCTTCGGGTTGGTTCCGATAATGTCGCATTTGTGAGGAACCATTCGACTATGTCCATTTGTTTTCTTCATGGACTTGGTCTTCTTCCTTGCGGGATCTCAGGCAAGATGACCATACCCTCGAAATCACTTCTATCTTTGCTTGCTAGTTGCTCGCCCTTTTGCTATGCCTATGATGCGATACCTACCACTTGCTTTTTCATGCCTCCCATATTGTTAAGCCAAGCCTCTAACCCACCTTGTCCTAGCAAACCGTTGTTTGGCTATGTTACCGCTTTGCTCAGCCCCTCTTATAGCGTTGTTAGTTGCAGGTGAAGATTGGAGCTTGTTCCATGTTTGGAACATGGATATTTTGTTGGGATATCACAATATCTCTTATTTAATTAATGCATCTATATACTTGGTAAAGGTTGGAAGGCTCGGCCTTATGCCTGGTGTTTTGTTCCACTCTTGCCGCCCTAGTTTCCGTCATATCGGTGTTATGTTCCCGGATTTTGCGTTCCTTACACGGTTGGGTTATAATGGGAACCCCTTGACAGTTCGCTTTGAATAAAACTCCTCCAGCAAGGCCCAACCTTGGTTTTACCATTCGCCACCTAGCCTCTTTTTCCCTTGGGTTAGGCCAGCCCAAGGGTCATCTTTATTTTAACCCCCCCCCGGGCCAGTGCTTGTCTAAGTGTTGGTCCAAACTAGAGCCCCTTGCAGTGCCACCTCGGGGAAACTCGAGGGCTGGTTTTATTTGTACGGATTGCTTATCCGGTGTGCCCTAAGAACGAGATATGTGCAGCTCCAATCGGGATGCCGGCGCATCAGGCGGTCTTGCTGGACTTGTTTCGCCATTGTCGAGGATGTCTTGTAACCGGGATTCTGAGCCTGATCGGATTGTCTTGGGAGAAGGAATATCCTTCGTTGACCGTGAGAGCTTGTGATGGGCTAAGTTGGGACACCCCTGTAGGGATTTGAACTTTTGAAAGTCGTACCCGCGGTTATGGGCAGATGGGAATTTCATAATGTCCGGTTGTAGAAAACCTGAAGTTTATCTTAATTAAAATACATCAACCGCGTGTGTAACCATGATGGTCTCTTCTCGGCGGAGTCCGGGAAGTGAACATGATGTTGGAGTTATGTTTGACGTAGGTCGTTCTAGGACCACTTCTTGATCATAGTTCATCGATCGTGCTTTGCCCTCTCTTCTCGCTCTCATTTGCGTATGTTAGCCACCATATATGCTAGTCTCTTGCTGCAGCTCCACCTCATACCTTTTACCTTACCCATAAGCTTAAATAGTCCTGATCGCGAGGGTGTGAGATTGCTGAGTCCCTGTGACTCACAGATTCTTCCAAAACCAGCTTGCAGGTGCCGAGGATATCGTGCAGATGACGCAACCAAGCTCAAAGAGGAGCTCTATGAAGATCTTGTCCTTTGTGTTGTTTTCGTTCTAGTCGATCAGTAGTGGAGCCCAGTTGGGTCGATCGGGGATCTGTGTAGCTTTTGGGGTTGTCTTCTTTTATTTTGGTTCCGTAGTCAGACCTTGATTGTATCTTGTTGATGTAATGCTTTATTCTTGTAATTGTGTGAAGTGGCAATTGTAAGCCAACTATGTATCCCTTTCCCCTTTATTTATGTACATGGGTTCTTTGCGAAGATTACCTCACTTGCGACATTGCTTTCAATGCGGTTATGCCTCTAAGTCATGCTTCGACACGTGGGAGATATAGCCGCATCGAGGGCGTTACATGTAGTTAATGAGGATAGAGATGTTTAGAGTAACATAGTAATATGTTACAGTATAAGTTACCCACCACTATGACCAGCCTTGTATTCCATACGGTATCATAATATGATACTCAACCCTCTCTTCCTTCATTTAATTCTACGCCACCTCATCAAATTCGCCTACTACTAGTTGGCATGCATGATACTACTTATAATACTCCCATTACAACCAGCCTGGTAGAATTAAAATACCTAATCTAAATGGTCGCCGCTCGATCTCTTTGTCCTCCTCCAGCATCCGGAAGAAGAAGAATCGTGCAAGACACTGGTTGTATTCGTCGGCGTCGCCTCGGCGGTGGCCTTCATGGGATACAATCGGTGGCGGCCTCCCATGTTCTACATCTCCTCGATGATGGTGGTGGGCGGGGACGTGCTGCCCGTCACCTCATCGACATCCGTGTAGTCGTGTCACCTCGTCGACATCCGCGGTGGCTTCTTTCTCTGCCTGCATGTCGCGGCTACGTATGCGTCGACGGTGGATGGCGCAGTCACAGACACTGGAGGTGATGTACTACATGGCGGCGTTGAGGGTAGCGACGATGCCCGTGCCACCGTGCTCCCTGACAAGCCGGCGTGGAGCAAGTTGACACTCTTCCTCGAGCTGTATTAGAGAGGCCAACTACGGAACCACGTGTTGGCTTTGTGCGGCAACTGCCTCTGATGGGCTAGGCGAGGTAGGTGGAGAAGCGAGCTCCCTCGCTCGTAACTTCCGGGCTCGGCGGGCCACCCAGACAGCTTTTATGCCGGAGAACTGCTCTTCCTGCTTGTCGGATGCCGCTGAAAGAGTGGACAAAATGGTTGAAGGAGGAGCTTGGCCGGCGTCCTACTCCTGAACGGATGTGTGTGGCTGGAGTTGGTTTCTCGCATTTCACGTGGGTTTAAATGTAGGTTTTTGAATGCGGCGAGGAGGCGGGTACATCTGGGAGTGCAGTGGGCGGCGCCCTGGGCCGGCGCGCCGCTTCAAATGGCGGACGCACTGAGAGGCCACGTCTGCCCTGATCCCCTTGACCGTGGACCTTGACGGTGTACGTCACCTTGTGTCCAGATCTATGATGCCACATGTACTAGATGAATGACTCCAAGTTCGACCACTGTGATGCTAGAGGTGCGAGCCGAGGAACACTGTTGCAGGCACCCACCCTTAGACTAGCCACAATGGGTAGTAACATAGACTAGTAACATGCTCATGGTACTAGTCTATGTTACTACCTCTATAGTGGGGACATGCAACACTTCATTTATTAGGTTATAGATACATCTTGCCTTGATATGTGTGATGTTACTCATACTACTAGTAAGGCTAGTGATAGTGGGAGTAACTTAGGTAGTAACATAGCGCACTCCGAGAAATTTTTGCTTATGTGGCATGTAGTTAATGAGGAGAGAGGTGTTTAGAGTAACATAATATGTTACTGTAACATAGCGCTTCCCCAAAAAGGATGAGTCTACAAGCTAATAAATAAACCCATCTATGACACTACTTTTATGTTACTTTGCACTATGGAGGTAGTAACTTAGACTAGTGTCATGCATATGACACTAGTCTAAGTTACACCCCACTATGACCAGCCTAACTAGCTATGTTACTACTTTCCTCTCTTTCTTCATTTATTGCTTGCCACATCATCTACTTTATCTAGATATGTGTGATCTTAGTACTCCCTCTGTTCCTAAATATAAGTCTTTGTAGAGAGTTCACTATGGACTATATACAGAGCAAAATGAGTGAATATACATTCTAAAATGCTCTACATACATCTGTATGTAGTCCGTAGTAAAATCTCTACAAAGACTTATATTCAGGAACGGAGGGAGTACCCATGTGGTTTGGGTCAGCCTTGGTATACCGCGTCTTCACCATGGCCCAGGCTTCCCTGGCACCTTGACGGCATGCCGATATCTTCCATAATCGGAAGCGCCACCATGCTCCCTTGAGCTTCTCTGCAAGCTCTCCAATGCCTTCTGGTAGGGAGACGGATGGCCACAAGGCCTGGGCAATACCTTGCATCACCTGCCGAACTTGTCCGTGCAGAGCTCGGGTAGAAGATCACCCGCAGACTCGGGCATCTCCTTCGCGGGATGACCCGTCAGCATACCTACAGACATAATTCTGTTAGCCAGCTTCTCCGCCGCCCCCCTTTTAAGGGTTCATCCAAGCACTTACTAAAAATGTCGCGTCGAAGCCACTTATTCTCCTTCTCGGAGTCCGCAAGCTGGGCTCGAACATCGTTCAGTTCCACGCTCAGCTTGGTATTGGCGTCTTGGAGATTGTTTTTCTCCAGCCTGACCTCAGTCAGCACGCGTTCGCCAGCCTTTAGCTGTCGTACGACATGCTGGTCCTCCAGATTCTCTCTGGATTCATCTACTATATCTATTGTTAGATCTGCAGCCACAACCGCACGCTATATGGTACCTATCATTCTTCGAAAGAAATGTTACCAACTGGGGACTTTTTAGGTTCCTTCAATGCGGCAAGGGCGGCCCGAAGTTGGGTCTTGCATTCCTCCAGCTCCTATGACAGTTGAGTATTCTTCTTTGTAAGAACCTGCACAATAGATGATCCTTAAATAAGTTCTGCTAACTGTTTCAAGTCTCAGGGGCTACTGATACATATAATCATCAGATTTTCTTACCCCTACATCCCTTATATACTGGTCCGTGGCTTTGGCTAGACCATTTTGAGCATCACGGAGGTACGCGTCTCCAGAATTGAAGGCATCAAATGCCTCCGGTGAGAAGCAAGCGTCACGAAGTACGGCCTGTAGAAGCCTATGATTCATGGCGCTCTCCACTTCTGAATTTCTAGCGGATAGTCTATCCGCATCCTCTGTAGGGGGAGTATCCGGCGTCCGCCCCATGTCGGCTTCCGCCTCTATGTCCGGTCCTGGAGCCTGACTGGTGGAAGCATGATCGGCGGCCTCACCGGACATATTCCGGCGAGCGTTTTTTCTGTTAAAGAAAAATGGACGTCATTACATTTTGAGAAAGACGACAACCACAGAGCGGGTTTTTTTCATACCTCTGCGCCGACGTCTCCGTCCTGACCGCCTTCCTTTTTGGCCTGCCCGGCCTCGGTGCCTCTTGTTGGCGAGTTGCTGCGGGTTCGGCACGATGTCCCGAATGCCTTCCCTGTAAAACACCATATGTATATGGTAGGCGAAGTGTCTAAAAGGGGATCCTAGTTTTTGGAGTTGGGATTTTTGGTTTTTTTTACGTGCGACGCAGGAAGCAGTCCGGGATAGTCGGCCGTAATGGCCACCATGGCGTCATCACAGCTTAATTGATAGAGCTGCCGGTCTATCAGCTCCACGAATATGTCCGGATCTTCTTCGAGTCTGGGACCGAGGGCCCGATCAGGGTCCTCTGGTTGTGGAGATGGGCTGTTGACCTCCCTTATGGCTTTTCACAGTTCCTGCCGCAAAATGGCAAGGTGAGTACCTACAACGAAGAATGCGGGAAGAATGGGAGTAAGGAGATGTAACTCACCCAGCTTGGAGGGTTGTACATGGAGAATCCATCCCGTGGCTTGATGCAGATGAACTCCTCTTCCTCTCCCTTGAACAACTCAGACAGAATTTTTGCTAAAGCAGCAGCATTGTCCGGACCCTTACGCCCGTAACGGGTGGCATCATCTTCCCTGTTAAAACACCAAAGGGGGTGCCCTCGATATTGAAGTGGCTGCACACCCCGCATTATGCATATTGACATAACCTCAAATAATGTCAATCATGGTTGAACCAGCGCTTTAATCTGGTTCATCAGGTAAAGGACCTATCTGTTGTCTTCCTCCTAGGGGCTCCGTGGGCGCCAACTTCGGCGTTTCTTCAGAGGAGCATTGTTGAACTCAGGAAGACCCCGCCGAACAGGGTCCGAAAGGGGGACATTCTCCATATAAAACCATTCCGAAGGCCAGTCTTTGGACGTCTTCTTCGGAGTACCGGACATGTATCTGGTTTCGGCGATGCGCCATATTTCGGCTCCGCCCACTTGATAAAGTGACCCCTTCTGTGTGCGCGGGACGAGGCAAAATAACCTTTTCCATAGCTCGAAATGAGCCTCGCAGCCCAGGAATAACTCGCAAAGGGCAACATAGCCGGCGATGTGTAATATGGAAGCAGGGGTGAAATTATGCAGTTGGAGGCCGTAAAACTCTAGGATCCCGTGGAGGAACGGATGAATCAGAAATCCGAGTCCCCTTAATAAGTAAGGAACAAGGCACACCCGCTCCCCTGTAGAGGGGCTGGGGAAGCTCTCCGCTTGCTCCCCGCCATTGCAGGTGGCGAGCCCGGCTCGGACGGGAACCATATACGTTGGAGGAAGAAATCCCTGAGTCTGCAGTTCGACTAATCGACTGTGTGAGACAGAACACCCCTCCCAATCACCGGGCTTAGAGTTACGGGGGCGAGAGAGGAGCTGCGGTGGTCGGCCATGTTGGGGTGGATTTTTCCGAAGCGCGCTCCGATGGATTCTCGATGTGGGAGGATGGTATGGATTGGATCTAAGAATCCCCATCCCTTTAATAGACAATTTATTTATCTGGCTAGGGGGGCGAATGTAAAAACGCCCTGGCTCCTCGTATTCATTCGACGCATGGAAGATAGCCCTTATTGGGTGCAGAAGCCAAGAAGTCCAACATTTATGGTGCTGGACACTACTTGACAAACATTCAAAATTTGGAGAAGAACCCGCCTTGCAATGCCAAAGACAATACTGCATGTCGGACTTGACGTCATTGAAGCCTGGTTCGGGGGCTACTGAGGGAGTCCTGGATTAGGGGGTCTCTGGACAGCCGAACTATATCCTTTGGCCGGACTGTTGGACTATGAAGATACAAGATTGAAGACTTCGTCTCGTGTCCGGATGGGACTTTTACTTGGCATAGAAGGCAAGCTAGGCAATACGGATATGTATATCTCTTCCTTTGTAACCGACCTTGTGTAAACCCTAGCCCCCTCCGGTGTCTATATAACCGAACGATTTTAGTCTGTAGGACAACATACAATCATACCATAGGCTAGCTTCTAGGGTTTAGCCTCTCTGATCTCGTGGTAGATCAACTCTTGTACTACTCATATTATCAAGAATAATCAAGCAGGATGTAGGGTTTTACCTCCATCAACAGGGGCCGAACCTGGGTAAAACATCGTGTCCCCTACCTCCTGTTACCATCCGCCTTAGACGCACAGTTCGGGACCCCCTACCCGAGATCCGCTGGTTTTGACACCGACACTCCCACTGTGGGTAGTCTCATAATTTTCCTCGTCATCATCTGAGTCCTAGAAGATCTCACCCACATCATCATTAGGCATGCAGCCACCTTCATAGACAACGTGCGCGGAAGGAGTAGAGGCGACTGGGGACGCACCACGTCGTGGGCACCCCGTACGTGTTCGTGTGCGTGCAACGTGCGTGCTTTTCCATCGGTGCTAGATCTAAGGCCGAGGTTGCGGTCGTCTTCGTCTCCGGCTAGTCGTTGAGCAACAACGACAAAGAGGTGATGCAAGAGATGCGTAGGCGCCATTGTCTGCGAGCTTTGCTGCAGCACGATGAACCGGACGTCGCCGCAGATGGCGCATGCCTCCATGCAGCTGAGTGTGTGCGCATGCATGTGTTATTCACATGCATTCTGTGGCCGAGTGTGTGTGCATGCATGTGTTGTGTACGTGCGTTGTGTGCTCCATGTTGTGTACGTATGTGCATAAGTTGGATCGGCATGAGTTAGTGCGTTGGCGTGTGTACATGCATGGCTACATGCGTCCTGTACATGCGTGGCTTCTTGCATGGTGATCAATATAAACTATAAAATATATTCAACTTAGAATCCTGATGTATCGTCTCTAGTGGTTAGCGAAGAGTTCATGTTCTTGTATTTGTTTATAGGTGGGCAGGCGGCAAAAAATAGGGGAAAACGCGCAAGGTTCCTTGCAGATGCTCCACCGCGAGGCTCCTTGCGCATTCTCGGTCGTCGAGAATCTATGTTCTTCCACACTCTTTTTTACGTGAGCTTTGTTCATCCTTTTGCCAACACGCGAGACATCTAGCATCAAGGTGCACGTGTCATGCAATAAAATGAAGATGGTCAGATAAGCAGTGGGTAAGTGAGTCGTGCACTTCGATGGCACCTACTACGCAATATTTTTTCTCCTCTATGGCATGTGAATAGCGCACGTACTCAACGACGGAGCACGGGATGGTAGCCATGACATGGTCAACCCTTTTTTGGATAGAGTACATACTAAATAAATTTGATGTGTCCCGTCAACTCGCAGAATGACGAGAAGCTTGCTTACTATGCCTTCTCCCTCGCCAACGCATGCATGGTGGCTCGCAGCACGAGGTGAAACTTCTGCTTACAAGCGGTGGACGTGCAGCAGTTCATTTGGTGTCAGATTGCTAGAAGTACTACTGTAGTACCATCATTATTGTTCGATTTCCAGAAGATGCAAAGAGCCAAGCGCATGGTCACCTACTAACCTTAGGCTAGCCATAGTGGGAGTAACATAAGTAGGAGTACCTCCTTTTTTATTCTACAAACAACCACACGCGAATATTGGACGGTAGCAGCATAGCAACCGAATCAAAAATCAAAACCAACCAATGAACTACTACTACAGGTGAGTGTTTGCTAGTTCATGTACTCCGTCTGTCCATTTATATAGGGCTTAATGTGTTTTTCAAGACTAACTTTGGCCCTGTTTGGATCCACGGGTTAGAGCTAGTTTGAGCTAGTTGGGGCTCAAATAGCCCTAAAGTATCCAAACATGAGGGTTAAATTGGAGCAAGTTGCCCCAAACCCACCAAAAAAACTATCCTACCCAAGAGTCGCTAACATGTGTTGAGTTAACCAACCTCAATAGATGGCAAAAACGCCAGCCCGCCACACTTTGAGAGAGACGAGGAGCAAGAAGCGATATGGGCTGCTGGATTACTAGAGCTAGGTGTCGCATGAAGGCCAAGAAATATGGTGATAGTGTGGGTTAGCCATGTAGTATGATGTAACTACACTGGGCTACCGTGTTTCGTACTCTTCCAGTCTACTGTGGAGATGATTAGTTGATTTTATATCGCTGAATAATATAAAATATTATGAGTGCAGACGCTCCACCATGAGATTCCTTGCTCCTTCTCGATCGTCGGGAATCTATGTGCTTCCACTCTTTTTTGACGTGAGCTTTGTTCATCCTTTTGCCAACACGCGGGACATCTGTCATCAAGGTGCACGTGTCATGAAAGAAAATGGAGATAAGTAGTGCGTAAGTGAGTCGTGCACTGCGATGGCACCTAGTGCTACACAATATTTTTCCTCCTCGATGGCACATGAATAGTGCATGTACTCAATGACCGAGAACGAGATGGTAGCCATGGACATGGTCGGCCCTTTTTGGAGAGAGTACTAAATACATATTAACTTTGATGTGTCCCGTCAACTCACAGAACGACGAGAAGCACACACTGAATGACAGAGCACGGGATGGTATCTAGGGACATGGTCAACCCTTTTTGGAGATTAATGCATGACTTTTGATGTGTCCGGGCCCCATGCTCATGTATGCCAACGTGGTACTAGTCAATTATTTTGCCAGAGTCAGCTATCACAACCTTTCGATACCACGTCAATGGTACCCACTAGAAACAAGTTAGACTTGTTCGGTTCAACCGCCTCCCTAGGTGTTTGGAGAGGAATTGGCCAGCGTGAGGCGGTTCTATAGGTGGGCAGGCGGCTTAAAAAAAGGGAAAACATGCGAACCAGCTGCCCCTCCCAATGCTCCACCTTCTATAGGTGCTAAGAGTGCCATGTAGGCAAAAAATCTGATACGGCAAGACAATTAAGAGGAGAGATGGGTTTGGTGACCCTAGAAAGAACAAATGCCAAGTGCGTGAACCTAGGCAGAACATTTAAATGAAGCAAGATCACCAATGCATGAAAGAGTTTAGTAGCTAGCTCATTAAATGAAAGCTGCTTAGCAACAACAAGTTAAGCACCTATGCATTGGGGACTAGAGTTGCTAAACTATTGAATGCGCTTAGCACCTCATCTAAGCACATGTCCATTGGGAGAGGTCTAAAACGAGGGAGGGAAACTTCTACATTTGCAGGGGACGTGGCATTGGCTATTGGGCGGCAACATGTGGTCATCTGGTTATGCCATAAAGGATACGAAGAGGCATCCTATATCAGCAAGGACCAACTTCCCTACCGATAGCTCATCTAACAGAACTCCCAAGTTAACTGTGCTGAGGCTGGTGTAGTCATGAGATGGGTGACTGTGGCACCCCGGCTCAGAGAAACCAGAACGCCCCGTATTCCAGCCCAGAGATCGAGGAGAAGTCTCTGGAATACGACACGGCTTGACATAGAACAAATCAGCTCTTATTACAAGAATAATAATTACACGGGTCTGATTTTACAATGATCACATTAGCATGGCGACACTACGCCTGCGATACTACACTTGCTCTATGCTAGCAGCGGAACAACTCGTAGCAGCGGAAAAACTTCTAGCAGCGAAACAACGACGAAGGTGGTGAACTCCATTCCGCAGGGACTCTGGCTGGGACATGATCTAGCTCGCATGAACGGAAACCACGACAAGTAATCAAGCAATCACGGCATCACCTGCAATCTGGCATGACACGCCAGGTCAGTACATTGAATGTACTTCCAAGCTCACATCAACCATAAACATCAAGGCTAGACAATAACATATCATTCACAGGTTAATTAATTAACAACTACCATGATGAAGCAAGTACTAAGCATGAGACGAACTAATACAATGCTGATAAATCACCATCTCAGATCTCCATAACCATATCTCTCTTGGCTAACCGGCCAAGCAATATACCATCAGGATCAACTCATGATCAAAACCAGACGGTGATCTTTCCGGCGATCACTACCATGACCAACACTTGGTCTCAAACTGTGATCTTTCCGGCGATCACAACCATGACCAACACTTGGTCTCAAACTGTGATCTTTCCGGCGATCACAACCACGACCAAAACTTGGTCTCCAACATCATCATCAACATCCTGCCAATCCGTACTGCTCAACATATCAACATATGAATCACCTATAAGTCATTCCTTCATGTGAGTGTTGATCGAATGGTGGGACCTAGTACGGACGCGACTATCGATAGATTAAATACACTCTGCAGAGGTAGCACACTGTACCCACACCACGGAACCCATGGCCTCGCACTCCCATTCCGGTGGACCAACGACATTCCGACAAATACCTTCCATTGTCATAGCACTCTCCCGGCCACTCCGACCCAAATCCCTAGAGGGCTGGTCCTGGGTGGCCCCGTGTCTAGCAAAGACACCCCGACCACCGTCGTGGTCAAAACACTCCCACTCGGGGACACTCCCACTTGGGGACTCAGATCCATAAAAATAACAACGAGAACACAAGGTTATGTCTGCTTACCGGGCCAGGGTACGCACGCCCATAACCTTCCCTAGTTGGAGGCACCAGCGAGAGGCACGACAATAGAACGCATTAGGGCCTTCCCATAAAAGGCAAATGTGGTTGCACTGGAAAAAGCCGGGGTTCGGTGGCACCTGACCAACTTAATGACAGAATTTATCCCCAAAAATATAACTGTGGTAACCGATACTCCAATATCAACTATCAAACTATAATCCAAGTCATAAAAATATCCAACAAATAATCCAAACATAATCTCATCATCTCAAAATACTCCAAGGGTAGCACAACACTACTGTCATGATGAATACAAAAACAATAATCCTACTACTACAATAACAAGAACAAAGCTATTCGGCTAAGATCCACATGTAAACATCATTTCTGAAAATAATACTCCAAGCAACAGAACATCAACTAGCATCATGAAAATAATCATACTAACCACTAATAATCCAAAGGAAGCATGATATCCAAGGTAATACTCCCAAAGATAATAACAGGTATCATCATGGAAATAATCATACTAACCACTAATAATCCAGAGGCAGCATGATATCCAAAGTAATACTCCAAAATATAATAACAGGTATCATCATGAAAATAATCATACTAACCACTAATAATCCAGAGGCAGCATGATATCCAAAGTAATACTCCAAAATATAATAACATGTATCATCATGAAAATAATCATACTAACCACAAATAATCCAAAGGCAGCATGACATCCAAAGTAATACTCAAAAATATCATATCCAACACCACCATGAAAATAATCATAACATAAGCCACTAATAATCTAATGGCAACATGTCAACCACATAAGCTGCAAAATATAAGTCCTAAAACTCCAAGCAATATCATGGCAATACCAAGATCAAACAATACTGCGAGAAATGCCATGAACAAAGTCATGTAGCTAAAGCAGTATTTTAAACAAGTTCAAATAGATTAAACCATGTCACTACATTACAGTGATGCAAATGGAGGGTGTGGCTTGCCTGGGGTGGAAGAAATCATCGGGAGAAAGTGCGAGAAACTCGCAGAAAGGATCGTCGGAAAACATACTCTCTCGGAGGGGCTCAATAAGGGCAGGGGCAAAATGGTCATTTTCAGAATGTTAAAAGATGGTGAAAATGATACCAATAGAACAGGCTCGACGAAACGAAGAAGTGGGCTTTGGATTCACCTCATTTGGATTTGTGGTTAAAAAGATATAAGGGTTTTTCTGCCAGGGAACCATTTGTAAGAAAAATCTTTACAAACCGGGCCTGGACAGAAAAACAGAAAGCCCACTTCCAAGAGTACGCCTCTCTGCAGCGAAAACGTATTCCACTCTAGAACGTATTCCACTCAAGAAGACGTATTCAGTGGAATGTGTTTCCACTTAACCACGTCAGCAAGGGGTGGGGCCCGGCCTTGAGTCAATGCCAGGTGGGGCCGGGGGGTCCACCGGCCAGCTGGAGGGGAGGGGTCGGAGTCTCCTTCTTCTTACCGACGCCGCTCGCATATTAGACGAGGGACACCGGCGCCAGCGCTTGCTCCGACGACTCGGGGCCACGGCAGGCTAGGGCGTCGCCGGGGATGGATGCGCCATTCCATCCTGCGCCCGTGGGTGGCCGCGCTGGCCTCGGGAGCTGCCGGAGTTGGGCGCGCCCTGGCTTGGGCGGGAGGCGGCCGGCGAGCTTGAGGCCGCGGCAAGAGGGCACTCGAGGAGAAGGGAAACAACGGGGAGGCTCCAGAGGACTTGGGGAGGGCTATGGTGCGGTTAGGAGGAAGAATGAGCGCTCGGTTCACCGGAGTCGGAGATGACCGAGGCGGAGGCCATGGTGGAAAAGGAGGGACAGGAGGGTGGCTCGAGCTCCGGGGAGCGGTCGGGGAGGCTTCTGGGAGTGAGGAAGGTCGAGTGGTGAGCTCGGACGAGGCTGGGGTGGGCTTATATAGCCGCGGGGCGAGGATGCTAAGCTGTCGTCGCCGCGGATGCGTGTGCACGCACATGAGCTCACTGGTAGACAACGGGGGAGGATCAGTGGAGGTTCTCACGGGGTAGAGGAGGCCAACGGAGCACAGGGGGGAAGACGACTGCGAAGAACCGAGCCAAAATGCCACTGTGCGCTCGTGGGCACGCCGCGGCTTGCGTCGGTGAGGAAGCTGCCGGAGGGGGAGCAGGGTCCAGGTGATCAGCGACGACGAGAGGAAGACAATGGACATGCTCACGCGCGCTAAGACAACGAGGGGGAGAGGGGCCCGAGCAAGAATCCATCCTGGGCGGGGCCAACGACAGCAGAGCGCGTGCACATGCTTGCCATTAACACGGTCACCGCGTGCACTGGCATGTAGCGGGGAAGAGGGGCTGGAACTTGTTGTCTAGTGGGTAGTTCATCCAGGGTTGGTCTCAACTACGGTGGTAGTTCGGTTACAAGTGATCCGGTTAAGCGGTGAGAACCCTCTGAAGTTTACTGCGGTAAACTTGGGTGAGCACTAGTGATCAATAGGAAGGGTTTTGGATCCAATGGAGTTGTCTGCGATGTTGAGGTAAAGAAGGACTTTCATCCTGGTAACATGGAGAAGAATTGGATCAAGATAAATCATAGTTGCTTTGCAACTGACCAAAATGGTCCAAAAATGAGATTTGGATGATGCACTCAAATGTTGTGGCCACTTGAGCTCAAGTTTGGCAAGGCTTCATGATTTGATCATACAAAGATCATGTATAAGTTTTATACCAATTGGATTCACCAAAATGGTACTTGCTTCACAAACATCCTTGCTGACCAGAAACTTGCAAAATTTCTAGAGGAAAAATAGCTTGATGAAACATGCCCAAAATGGGTTGAGGTAGGTTATATGGATAATAGAAGGCCTAGAAAAATTGACAGCCATAATGGAGCAAGATAAAATATACTTGCTTCACAAACTAAAATTTTGGGCAGAATCAAAGAATTGAAAGTGAGCTCACATCGAGGCATGACATGAGCTCTACTTTGGTTGAGGGCTATGATATGATGATACGAGGGACCATGCAAAATTACAACTCATTTGGATATGCCTAGCTTGTACTTCCTTCACAACCACTTCCCTTAGACAGGAACTTTGGAAAGTCATAATTAAATAGTTACTAGGAAAATGAGGTTGCATTTTGGCATGTGGCAATGATATGGAGAGAAAAAGGTGTTCAAAGAGTTTGAGGTCAATTGGGATAAGATAAATGGCACTTGCTTCACATTGTGCCATTTAGGGCGGAATACGAAATGAATTAATTGAGCAAGATGATAAACATGACAAATGAAATATTTTTCCATATTTGAGAAAGATATAACCCAAAAAATTTATGAGAATTATTTGGGAATTTTAGGAGTGATGGAAATAAAGGTTGCTTCACAACCAAGGGCAGACAGGGTTATTCCTTTATTAGAAAAAGGAATATTCCTGAGAAAAAGAATTTAGGGTTTGGTCAAGAAGTGAAGTGACAAGATCTTGGCAGGGTTTTGAGAATGATGAGCCACTTGGGAAGGAAAAAGAGGATGATTTGCCAGGTGACAAGGCCACATAACCACTCCAAAAAGAAAAAACAGAGCAAAAACCAATAAATCAAAAGAAAAAGAAAAGGGCCAAAATCCAGGCTGTTACAGTGACCGGATGGGAAGTGGACTCGATATTAACTAGATGGATGGGTCACTACAAGGTCTTTTTTTGTAATTTTTGACATTTTTTTGTTTTTTGAACACATGTTAATCGAAGGTTTTTTGAACATAACGCATCCCAAGACATATATGCGTGTGTGGATGGAGTTAATGAGGAGAGAGGTGTTTGTAGTAACATAATATGTTACCGTAACATAACACACACCAATGCAAAATGAGTCTACAACATAATGAATGAAGTCTTGCATGACACTACATTTATGTTACTACCCACTATGATGATAACATGCATATGTTACTAGTCTAAATTATTGCCCACTATGACTAGCCTTAGCAAGCTTCTCGTCGTTCTACGAGTTGTCGTGTGTTGGCAAAAGGATGAACAAAGCTCACATCAAAAAAAGAGTGGAAGAACATAGGTTCCCGACGACCGAGAAGGAGCAAGGAACCTCGTGGTGGAGCATTTGCACTCAAAATATTTTATATTATCCAGCGATATAAAATCACCCAATCATCTCCACAGTAGACCAGAAGAGTACGAAACACGGCAGCCCAGTGTAGTTACATCATACTACATGGCTAACCCACGCTATCACGATATTTCTTGGCCTCCGTGCGACACCTAGCTCTAGTAATCTAGCAGTCGTGTCGCTTCTCGCTCCTCGTCTCTCTCAAAGTGCGGCGGGCTGGCGTTTTTGCCATCTATTGAGGTTGCTTAACTCATCACTTGTCAGTGACATGCCAAGAGCATTCTAAAAAAGTACTGTACTCTATTGTTATGCCGAGAAGAGGAAGCGCTTGGACTGACGAACCAAATAATACACGCATGCCGTGCCGTGAGTGGTTCCAGTTTCTCGTTTTGAACTTGTTTGGTGTAGTAGTAACACTTTGGTTTTGACTATTGATAAGATTTTATATAGGGCCTAATGTATTCTTTCAGGATGCCTTTGGCTATTGACAAGATTTTATATAATTTGAAAATTATATCATACCTTTCATGTTCCGTTTTCAAAAAAAGATCCTTTCACGTACGAATTTGACTGTATGCTTTGAGCAACTTGAATGTCCTATACTGCTCATATTTGGATACCCTAACTTAGCTAGAGGTTAGACTAACTCATGACTAACCCAGAACTAACTATAGCCAAAGAGGTGTTTGGGTGACAGGGTTAGGTTGACAATAAATGCACTTGATGGAGAGAGAAAAGTGATTTTTTGGTGGGCCCAATGAGAACTATCTCTATAGTAATCATGTGGTGTGTTGTTAAGGTAATACACGAATGATGGTTGAAGTTGGAAACAATTATGATTATAGATTCTTATTGAAATAGAGAAACAAATTCAAATTTAGTTCGAATTGCAGCAGTGGTATATACATTTGGAATGCACTAAAATGTTGGTATGAGTAGGTTACATGCATTATACAGCCAGCGAAAAAAGTAGTTGGACATAACATGGATTCATACTCGAATTTAACGGTGTGCTTTGTGTAAGTTGCATGTCATATATTATTCCTCTAATATTTGGTCAAAGTTAGCCTCAAAAAAACGCATTAGGCCCTATATAGATGGAAGGAGGGATTAGCTTTGAATAGCATTTGTATAGTAAAATGGGACAAGACTCTATTTGTGTGGTGTGAATAGTTTTATTTTTTCTTTTTTCGTTAAGGGAAGTGCGAATTGATTTGGTACGTACAAGTACAATATTACACGTTAGGCTTGTCCCTAAAATTCAACCCGCGCCTTGTTATATCCCAAAAATTCAGATATCGTGCACCCAAAACTAGCGCCTTCACAACTCGCGCCTTGCTTTCCCAAAATTACAACACACTCGAAAACTCCCTCCAGCTGCCAAATCCCGACACGCGAAACTCCCTTCTAACCCTGAGCCGAAAGGGCCACTAGTTCAAATCGGTGGGCGGTACTTTTGTAACACACCCTACATTTTGGACAAGCGCGTCCCTAAGTCATGGTTCCCCCTCCCATTGCCTCCTTTTCACCATTCGAAATCCCAGGCTGCCATAACCTCTCTGCTCCAGCCGCGAAACCCCACCCTCCTCTGTTTGCCACCTCACCGCTACCCAGTCGGAGCCTCTTCCCCGATGATGTCGTCCACCGCAACAGCTCGACATCCCTCGTCCACCTCCCTGGATGAGGATCCGTTGTCCATCTCGTCATCTCGCCGGTTCAGCCGCCCCGTCCTCCACCTCCAAGGAGCTGCTCCGACGATCGCCTTGTCTATCGCGGCTGCTCCATCGCCATAGCGCCGCCTTAACCTGCTCCACCGAAACCGCAACATCCTCACCGACTCCTTGGACGAAGCCAGGCCTACTCGGCGCGACCAAAGAGGTTGTACACTCATCACATCGCACCTTCTCCTTAACTCGACCTCCCGGCGCCGACGGTGCTCCATCCCGCACCCCCATGGAGCGTCTATCTCCAAGCCGGTGCCGTGGGTGACATCTCCATGGCGGCTCTCCCCCAGTGTGAGGCCCCTTCGGCAGTGGCGTCCACACTAGCCAGATCTGTTGCTGCTACTCCGACTCTCGCTCGCTCGCGCTGCTGCTGCTCTCCCCCTCGCTCATGTTGCTGCTCTGCTCCGATTTAGCTACACTCCAGTTGACTCAATTGACTTTTGGGTCAATCGATTTTCAGGGGGTGGGGGGACTCGCCG
>NC_057797.1:335805282-335836454 GCF_018294505.1 Triticum aestivum
AGGGCTGGTCGGGGTGTCGGTATGGTAAACGACACCTATGGGGTCATTGGGATCCCTTCAACGGTTGGCGGGCGCGGGGTTGTGCGAAGAGCGGGTTTGGCGGTCAGCAGACAAATCATTTACCCAGGTTCCGGCCGCGGAGACGCGTAAAACCCTAGTCCTGCTTGTATGTGTATCGAGGTGTTCTTGTGTTCTTGAACTAGCTGCGGTGGCTCTCTAGTCCAAAAGATCCAAATACCTCTCCAGTACGCCTTGGGCCTCCTTTTATAGAAAAAAGGGGTTGCCACACTGGCACACAGGAGGTGGAAAGGTGTACAGGGGCTGAGTCTATCCCCTGGCATCGTTCGACAAACGCATTTAATGCGCTGCCGACGTGCCCCTCTTGCTTTATTGGGCACAGCAAAGAAGCTCGTCCCAGCTGTCGTGACCTCGCCTAGCTCCGACGCGCGTCCAAGATGACGAAGCGTTGTAGCGCCACGTTGGCTGGCTGCTGGGCTAGCACGGTGGTGGAGCCTTCACGAAGATCTGCATGCCACCACGCAGGTGCTTGCTGAGTTGGTGTAGAGGCTGCGTGCCGCTCGCAGATGCCTGCTCAGCTGGTAGGGCTGGTAGCTGTATGGAAGCGGCGGTGGAGTCTTGGCAGACGCGGGCACGGCTACGGCTTCGCGGGCGTCCTCGGCAAGGGTCTTGCCGAGGGCGCGACAAGGATCTCACTGCTGCACCACGGTCATCCTTCACAAGGGTCTTGCCGGGGGTCTCGTGGACCTCCTTGGCAAGTATCTCACCAAGGGTCGTCCTCTTCTGGTTTCCATCTGATCTTGTGTGTTTATGATCTCTACAAAGACCTGCATGCCACCATAGAGGTGCCTCCCGAGCCTTGGTTCCAATATGGCATCGGGACCCCTTGGGCTCAAGGGTGGTACGCTCTGTTGGCGTCAGGTAAGTTGCCCCGGCAAGGATCCTGCCGAGGCTGTGGAAGCCACCCTGGCAAGAGTCTTGCCGGGGGAGTCCACCTCACCCTCTTGTTCTCTTTTTGCCTCTGCTCTTGGCGTTACTCCGACATCCCTCCCCTGCCCTGCTTAGTGTGGCCGTGGGCGCGGCTCTGACTGCCCGTGCACAAGTTAAGGGGTGCAAAAGGAGAGCCCCTACTTTTGTACACCGATAGGAGCCCCCGAGCCTAGGCCACACATAAGCGCGATGCGTTGTTGGGCTAGGCCTAGAACGGTGCGCGGCTAGGTGGGGTGGATTTTCACTACGGTAATTTCCTGTCCGCTGCGATTCCCCATGACCCGCGTTGAACGCGCGACGTGGAGGGTCATGCGTGACGTGGGGGTCGTGCGTGGGGCGGTTTCCGCATGCATGCGTCACATCGTGGTAAAGAGGCGGGTCACGCCTTCCCCGTAAAAAAGGGGAAAACCCAGAGGCGCGAGACATTTACTGAATGGGCTCGGGTCATGGTCTTCAAGGCACCAGCGCCCCATGACCACGGGGTGGAGAATGGCTGCCTCATCTGTCCCTTCGGTTTTTGCTCACCCGCCATGTGTCCCCCGTGCTTTGAAGGTGATGGGCGGTGGGCGCGGTCCTTGAATGGCGAGGCGGGGAAACGGGCCGCTACTGATTGGGGCAGTGGGTCGGCCTCGATTCCCTGCGCCCTTGATGGTTGGATTGGCTGAGTGGGGGAGCCGAGTCCCGACCCCGCCCCTTTATAAGAGGGGGGTGGGGGATGGCCTCTCCTTCCATCTGTCATGGTGAGAGGGGGCGCCGGTCCGTCGACGGTGGCAGCGAGGGTCTCTACTCGACAGCGCATCCCTCCTTCCCAAGAGCCCGTGGTGGCGGAGCCAACCACAAGAGGAAGGGGGAGGGGGCGAGGCCGAGGCCAGCGTGGCGCTCGGGGAAGAGAGGGACAGGGCGGCGCACCGGCCTTGCCTCCGCCAGCGACGCCTCCTCCGATGGAGGGCCACGTCGGGAACCAGCCTTGCAAGTTCTTAATCAGGCTACATCGGGCACCACGCTGTCGCCTTCGCCTTCCTGCGCCATCGGCCCCAGACCCTAAGGCTGCACATGAGGGGCTGCGGGAACAGCGGCACGCAGGTTGACGTTGACTTCCCGCCCCTTAGGTCATGTATCTTTGCCGCCGATGGAAGACCTTCGCTCGCATCCATAGCCTGATGGCGGGGCTCGTTCTCTATTTCAAATTGATGGAGAACGGCCTGCTCTCCATCAAGGTCTTTGGAGACTCTGGGACTCGCCTGAAGTGTTGCGTGGAGAGCTCCTTCGACGATGAAGACTCCTCCTCAAGCAGGAGTGATGCGGAGGACAGCGACAACGACGACCAGAGCGTCGAGTGGGGGCACGTTGACCTCGTCTCTGACTGACCGTGTCGCCCCTCCCTTTGATCATGCACTCTGCCAAGGGCCTGCCTCGTCAAGCTCTCCATCAGCGCATTCCCCATCCCTTTCTCTTTGCCTTTACCTGCCGCACCTGGGAGGAAAGGGGCAAGAACGGGGATCACGGGGCACTTATCTTTTCTAGTTTGTAAGCCTGCGGGCACTTGTTAGATTTCAAAATTTGTAATCCCATTCCCGTGTACCCATTCCGTATGAATTGTACTTGTTCGCAACGTATGAATGAAAGGAAGGGTGTTGCCGGGTTTTGTTTGCGTGTGGGCGAGGGACACACTGAGGAACGCATCCTCGTTATCTTAAGATAAATATGGTCTCCCGGCAACAGGTCCTTGCCGTCCTCCTGCTCTACGGCTTGACTACGCTCAAGCTCTTGGCGGTGGTAAAGGCTGAGTAGGATTAGGCCCTTTGCTCGCCCTTTTCCCACCGCACTACAACCAAGTCCGGCCCAAAGTAGAGTTTTCGGGCACGGAACAGAGGGGACAAGATGGTACGAGAGCGAGCGAAGCCTTTTACATTCAAGGTTCACACAGGGGCATGGGTGGGGGAGAAAAACTTATCTGATGTTGCAGCCTCTGGCAACCTTGGCCTACCGCGGTTGGATCCTCATGTCCGCAGCCCCTGGCAACCTTGGTTTGCCGGGGCCGGAGCGCTGGCCCATTCTTTCTCCTCCCAATAACTCAGCAGAAATGTCCATGTACCCTACGAACCAAAAAGGACGGAAAGGAACAGAGTGACACACACTCGACCTCTATGCTAGGGGTTAGCCGCCGCTAAGCACTATCAACGCTAACCGAGGGAGAGACTCAACCTAGCATGCATGTTATAGCTTAGGGCGCCAGCGCTTCATTTACTTATGCTCAGGGTCTGCGCCTGGCTTTGTACAAAGGGTTACATGCTTTGCTGGCAGGGCTCGTACAAAAGGTGGTTTGCCGGGGGGGCGGCAACCGTACCTTACGGGTAGAACTTGCGAAGATGTTCGATGTTCCAGGAGTTGCTCACTGGAACACCATCTTCGGTCTCCAAGCAGACTGCACCAGGCCTGGTGACTTGTATTACCCGATAAGGGCCCTCCCACTTCGGCGTCAACTTGTTGGAATTCTTGGCCGACTGAACGTGTCGAAGAACAAGGTGGCCTTCCTCAAAGCTCCGGGCATGAACCTTGCGGCTATGATAGCGGCGCAAAGCTTGGTGGTAGCGCGCTGCTCGCACAGCCGCCCGAAGACAATCTTCCTCAAGGAGCGTCGCATCATCTTGCCACGACTGCTCTTGCTCAAGCTCATCATAAGCGAGCACTCGAGGTGACCCGTATGTGAGTTCCATGGGGAGAACTGCTTCTGTCGCGTAAACGAGGGAGAAGGGTGTCTGACCGGTGGCTCGATTTGGCATCGTTCGGATCGACCAAAGAACCTTCGGCAATTCATCAATCCAGCGTCGTCCGCACCTGCGCAGCCTATCAAAAGTCCTTGTCCAGAGGCCTCGCAACACTTCAGCATTTGTCCTTTCAGCCTGGCCGTTGCTTCATGGATGCACAATAGAAGCAAAACAAACCTTGCTGCTGAGGTCTTGGATGTACTGCGTGAAGGCGTGGCTCGTGAACTGTGTGCTGTTGTCGGTGATGATCCTGTTTGGCACACCGAAATGGCAGACTAGCCCCTTGAAGAATTTGACGGTTGATTGTGTTGTCACCTTTCTCACTGTCTCCACCTCCGGCCACTTTGTGAACTTGTCGATCACAACGTACAAGTACTCAAAGCCCCCGACAGCATGGGGAAAGGGGCCCAATATGTCGAGCCCCCAAACTGAGAATGGCCAGGAGAGAGGGATTGTTTGGAGCGCTTGAGCTAGTTGATGAAGCTTCTTCGAATGGAACTGACACGCTTCACACTTGGTTACTAGTGTCGTTGTATCCCGGAGGGCGGTGGGCCAGAAGAAACCTTGCCGGAATGCCTTGCCGGCAAGGGCCCTTGACCCTATGTGGGAGCCACATATGCCTCCGTGTATCTCTGCCAACAACTCCATCCCTTCCTCCCGGGGAATGTACTTCAATTTCACACCGTTTGGTTTTTTATGTACAGGACGTCGTCGACGAACAGATACACTACGGGCTACTTTCTCCGCTTCGTCCTGCTCCTCAGGGAGTTCCCCTGTTTGGAGGAATCGGACGGTATGATGTGCCCATGTCGGAGCCTGAGGCTCGACGGCAAGGACTAGAGGCACTTCCTCGGCCATGGGAGCGGTTGTCTCTACAGCCAGGACTTGACGCCCCACCGGAGCCGGTTGCCCCACGGCTGGCTCAGTGCCCACGGCAACATCCTCATCGGCAGCTCCTGGGAGCTCGGAGGGAAAGTACTTGCAGGGGCCTGATTTCCTTCGCTTGTTCTTCTCTGCTGATGGTTCAACGGATGGTTGAGTCAGCCGAAGCACAAAAGTACTTGGTTCCACAGGTAGTTTGAAGGCAACGCGCTTTGACAGTTAGTCGGTGATGTCGTTCTCCACTCGGGGAACATGCTACGCATGTATACCGTCAAAACGCTCCTCCATCTTCCTCACCTCATCCACATAGGCCTCCATCAACGGGCTTTGATAATCTTTGTTGACTTGTCTAACAAACAGCTGCAAATCACCCCTGACGATGAGCTTCTTGATCTCGAGGTCTGCCGCGATCCTGAGACCGGCAAGCAACCCCTCGTATTCAGCAGTGTTGTTTGTGGACATCTCCCTGGGAAAGTGCATATGGATTACATACTTGAGGTGCTCTCCGGTGGGTGTGACGAGCAGCACACCAGCACCGGCGCCATGCAGCAAGAAAGCCCCGTCAAAGTACAAAATCCAGTTACGGCTTGCCTCCTTGCCGAGGAGGGTGGTCTCCTGGATCTCTTTGTTTGGTGTCGAGGTCCACTCAGCAATGAACTCTGCCAAGACTCTGCTCTGGATTGTCGAAGTACTTTCAAACTTGAAACCAAAGCTTGACAGCTCCACAGCCCACTCCACAATCCTCCCGGTTGCATCTGGGTTATGCAATATCCGTTGCAACGGGAGGCGGGTAATGACGGTGATCTCGTGTGCCTGGAAGTAATGACGCAGCTTCCTCGAGGCCATAAGGAGGCCGAAAGGCAATTTCTGCACGCCGGAGTACCTTGACCTAGCCCCCTGCAAGAGGGAGCTGACAAAGTAAACCAGGTGCTGCATCATTTTCTTCTTCGGCAGCACTTCATCTGGTTGCGGAGGCCCTGCCCCGCCAGCGTCGGACCTTGCCGGGGTCCTTGCCTCTTCGTAGACCTCCCTCTGCGCCACTAGTGCGGCACTAACCACTTGGTTCGTTGCTGCCGGGTATAGCAGCAATGGTTCTTGGGGTTTGGGCGGAACCAGCATCGGTGTAGAAGAGAGGTATTTCTTCAAATCCTGCAGCACTGCTTTGGCCTCCGGGGTCCATTCCATTGGGCCCGCCTTTTTCAAGATTTTGAAAAAGGAAGGGAGCGCTCGGCAGACCTGGAGATGAATCTGCTCATCGCGGCAACGCACCCAGTGAGCTGACGCACATCCTTGATCTGCTTGGGTGCCCTAATCTACTCGATAGCCTTGATCTTGTCTGGATTTGCCTCGATCCCACGTTGTGACACAAAGAACCCGAGAAGTTTGCCGGACGGAACGCCAAAGACACACTTCTCAAGGTTCAACTTGAGGTTGATCTTGCGCAAATTCGCAAACATCTCTTCCAGATCTTGTACAAGTGTTGCCCTGTCTTTGGTTCTGACCAATATGTCATCCATATAAGCTTCCATATTTTGATGTAACTGGGGCTAAAAACCAATCTGGACCGCCCTTGCAAACGTCGAGCCAGCACTCTTCAACCTGAAAGTCATCCGTAAAAAGCAATACGTGCCACATGGGGTGATGAACGATGTCTTCTCTTCATCTTCTTTCGCCATGAAGATTTGGTGGTACCCCGAGTAGGCATCAAGGAATGATAGCAGGTCACACCCGGCCGTGGAGACAACAATCTGGTCAATGCGCGGCAACGGGAAAGGGTCCTTAGGACAAGTCTTATTGATATCTGTGTAGTCAATACACAACCTCCACTTTCCATTCGCCTTGCGCACTACTACTGGATTGGCCAACCATGTCGGATGGAGTACTCCTCTCACCAAACCTGCCGCTTCCAACTTCCTGATCTCTTCCGTGATGAACTCCTGCCGTTCCATAGCTTGCTTCCTGACCTTCTGCTTGACAGGTCGCGCATGAGGACAAACAGCAAGATGGTGCTCAATCACCTCCCTGGGAACACCGGGAATGTCTGATGCTTGCCACGCAAACACGTCGATATTCGCCCGCAGAAGGTGACGAGCGCGCTTTCCTATTTTCTGTCCAGGGTGGAGCTTATGTTGAAATTCCCTCCCGTGCCATCCTCCTCGACGGACACCCTCTTGGTCTCTGTTGGCGCAGCTCTAGATTTCTTGCTCTTGCCGGTGGAGCTCTCTAGCACGTCCTCGACGGGAGCACAACACTTCGAAGAGGTGCGCTTGCCGGAGTGGGTGCGAGAGGTCTTGCCTGTCTTCTTCCCTGTCGAGGCTCCAGCGGCAGGAGCGAGTGCCTTGGCGGCAGTCGCTGCAACTGCTTCCCGGTAGAGTTGGTCAGCGCAGATTAGTGCATCCTTCTTGTTGGAGGGGGCGGTGATGATGGTCATCGGCCCCGGCATCTTCAGCGTGTTGTAGGCGTAATGCGACGCCGCCATAAACTTGGCCAGTGTCGGGTGGCCGAGAATCCCGTTGTAGGGCAAGGGGATCTCAGCTACATCGAAAACAATCCTCTTCATCCTGTAGTTTAACTCGCCTCCAAATGTCACGGGCAACGTGACCTTACCCTTCGGCTGGCTCCTCCCCGGGTTGACCCCTCGAAATGTGCCCGTCTGTTCAAGGTCTCCATCAGGAATCTGCAGCCTTTTGATCACAACGGGCGAGATCAAGTTCAGACCGGCCCCGCCGTCCACTAGCATCTTCGTCACCTTGAGGTTGCGTATTGTTGGCGTGACCAACAACGGCAATCACCCGACCGCAGTCATGCGGTCAGGGTGGTCCTTGGCGTCGAAAATGATAGGCGTGCTGGACCATTTCAATGGCCTCCGAGCATCGAGGGACGGTTCCGTTGCTGTAATGTCACACGCCCACTGCTTGAGTTGGCGGTGAGAAGTGCGCAATGAGGCGCCACCATCGACGCACATGGCCTCCGTAGCCTTCTGGAATTCGTGCTTGCCAGACTCGTCATCCTCGTCATGATCATCATCTTCTTGCTTCTTGTCACGGGCCCGGGCGGGCCTCTCTTGCTGATTATCCTTCCCGCGGTGGCCTCCTTGGCCGCCATGCTTCTTGCCAGACCCCTTAGCACCACCCTGGCCCTTCTCCTTGTCCCGCCTCTCATACTCAGCATTTTGCTTCTCAGCAAGCATCTCGACTTGCCAGCAGTTATGGAGGTCGTCGCCCTTGGTGCGGTGGATCTTGCAATATTGCTTGTCGAAGCCTCCTGGCTTGTCGGCGGTCGCCAAGGCCCGGCAAGTGGTGCACCCAGCAATTTCCTTGCCGGGGTCGTCTGCCTTGGTCTTGTTGGCAGTGCCGGCATCCTCGGATCCCTCGACGGCAAGCACGGTCTTGCCCTTGCGCTTCCTGTTGCGGCGCTGGCCCTTTTCCGTCGGGGTGGCCGCGTCTTCGTCTATGGAGTCGGTTTCCGCGCCGGTGTCCTCGCCGGGGTACTTCCTCCCCTCTTCTGCTCGAGCGCACCTATCGGCCAGAACATAAAGTTCGGCCACATCCTTGACCTTGTTCATCGCCAGCTCTTCACGCATCTTGCGGCTGCGCACATTCTGATGGAATGTGCTGATCACAGCGGTGGGATGAACGTCTGGGATGTTGTAATACACCTGGTTGAACCTCTGTATGTACTTGCATAGGGTTTCACCTTCCTTCTGGGGGATGATATGCAAATCGCTTGCCTGACCATGAGCTTGGTGGCCTCCAGTAAAGGCGCCAACGAACTCATGGCACAAGCCCAACCAAGAAGAAATGTAATTCGCCTGCAAGTGCATCAGCCATGACATGACATTGGGTTTGAGCGCTAGCGGGAAGTAATTGGCAAGCACCTTGTCATCGCGGGCTCCAGCAGCTTGCATCGTGATGGTGTAGATGCTGAGGAACTCTGACGGGTGGGTCTTGTCGTTGTACTTCTCGCCAACGTCTGGCTTGAAAGTGCGGTGGGAGGGCCACTGGAACTGCCACAGCTCACGGGTAAAGGCCGGGCAAACCACCTCGTAGGGTAGGTCGCCAGAGCCCCCCGGTGCTGGGTGGTCCATAGTGGGCCCTGCCCGCCTATCTGACTGGTGGCGCGCATCGCGCCGGTGTGTGATGGTGGTTCGAGCGTCTTCACGGGATCGGTCCCGAAGAACTTGGCGCTGATCATGGTGGGTCCGTGGGTCGGATGACGCTACGGAAATGTTATCACAAGCGCCGTCACGACATATCGATACCCCCGGTGGCTGGCGTGGAGGAGGAGAGTGCACCGTGGCCGCAGCGCCCTCGATCCTTCCACCACTGGCATGTGGAGGCTCGACGGAGCGCCGGCCAGAAGGCCCCGCCGGTCGTGGCTCATCTCTATTGGCAACACCGACGAGGCTTCGGATGGTGGCTCTCCACTCATCGAGTTTCTACACAGCAGGAGGAAAAACGAGGAGTAACTGCGCGCGTGCCAAACCTTCCGCTTGCGTGGGTGGTGGCGAAAGCTGCGTGGACCGTGATGCGCTCCGACTTCTAACCACGTTAGAAGGAGCTCTATCACAGTCCGGCGGGTGTACGCCATTTTCGCCAGCACTTCGGCACGCGTGCTGGCCTTCTACGTCCCGCGAATGATGCACATGACTCTTCCCATGACGGTGCCCAAGGTCGCCAGCGTGGCGACGCTGCTCGTCGCACACAACCTGGGAAGAGTGCACCGAGGGCGGCGTAGGCACTTCGGAAGTCACCGCGCCGCCCGTGGGTGGCATGACGCCGCCCCTGCAGGGGCCCGCGCCGCCTATGGGGGGCCTGGATCCGTCTTTGGACTTAGTGTCATGTGGCCCGTCATCTTGCGCACGAACGATGCCGCTCGCCAGGCTTTGGCTGCAGAGCGGTGCGGGTGTTCGCGAGCCGCGCCTCGGCTTCCGTCCGCGACCACCCCACCACTCGTCCGCACTGGTACGGGCCATTCGGCCCCCGATGAGCCGATCGTCGTGATCGTCTTCTTCTTGGGAGCCATGGCGATGAAGAACTGCTAAACTAACTGCTAGACTGGATTCTCACAACTACGCACCCCCTACCTAGCGCGCCAGAGATGTCGGTGTGGGAAACGACACCTATGGGGTCACTGGGATCCCTTCTACGGTTGGCGGGCGCGGTGTTGTGTGAAGAGCGGGTCTGGTGGTCAGCACACAAATCGTTTACCCAGGTTCGGGTTGCGGAGACGTTTAAAACCCTAGTCCTGCTTGTATGTGTATTGAGGTGTTCTTGTGTTCTTGAACTAGCTCCGGTGGCTCTCTAGTCCAGAATATCCGAATCCCTCTCCAGTATGCCTCGGGCCTCCTTCTATAAACAAAAAGGGGTTGCCACAGTGGCACACATGAGGTGGAAAGGTGTACAGGGGCTGAGTCTATCCCCTGGCATCATCAGACAAACACATTTAATGCGCTGCTGACGTGCCCCTCTTGCTTTATTGGGGATGGCAAGGAAGCTCGTCCCAACTGTCGTCGCCTCGCCTGGCTCCGACGCGCATCCAAGCTGGCGAAGCGTTGTAGCTCCACGTTGGCTGGCCGCTGGGCTAGCGCGGTGGTGGAGCCTTCACGAAGATCTGCATGCCACCACACAGGTGCTTGCTGAGTTGGTGTAGAGGTCGCGTGCTGACACGCAGATGCATGCTCAGCTGGTCGAGCTGGCAGCTGTATGGGAGCGGCGGTGGAGTCTTAGTGGATGCGGGCACGACAGCGGCCTCACGGGCGTCCTCGGCAAGGGTCTTGCTGAGGGCCCGACAAGGGTCTCGCTGCGGCACCGCGGTCATCCTTGGCAAGGGTCTTGCTGGGGGTCTCGTGGACCTCCTTGGCAAGTTTCTCGCCAAGGGTCATCGTCTTCTGGTTTCCATCTGATCTTGTGTGTTTATGATCTCTACAAAGATCTACATGCCACCACAGAGGTGCCTCCCGAGCCTTGTGTAGCGACCCTATTGGAAATATGCCCTAGAGGCAATAATAAATTGGTTATTATTATATTTCATTGTTCCTGATAATCGTTTATTATCCATGCTAGAATTGTATTGATAGGAAACTCAGATACATGTGTGGATACATAGACAACACCATGTCCCTAGTAAGCCTCTAGTTGACTAGCTCGTTGATCAATAGATGGTTACGGTTTCCTAACCATGGACATTGGATGTCGTTGATAACGGGATCACATCATTAGGAGAATGATGTGATGGACAAGACCCAATCCTAAGCCTAGCACAAAGATCGTGTAGTTCGTATGCTAAAGCTTTTCTATTGTCAAGTATCATTTCCTTAGACCATGAGATTGTGCAACTCCCGGATACCGTAGGAGTGCTTTGGGTGTGCCAAACGTCACAACGTAACTGGGTGGCTATAAAGGTTCACTACAGGTATCTCCGAAAGTGTCTGTTGGGTTGGCATGAATCGAGACTGGGATTTGTCACTTCGTGTAACGGAGAGGTATTTCTGGGCCCACTCGGTAGGACATCATCATAATGTGCACAATGTGACCAAGGAGTTGATCACGGGATGATGTGTTACGGAACGAGTAAAGAGACTTGCCGGTAACGAGATTGAACAAGGTATAGAGATACCGACGATCGAATCTCGGGCAAGTACAATACCACTGGACAAAGGGAATTGAATACGGGATTGATTGAATCCTCGACATCGTGGTTCATCCGATGAGATCATCATGGAGCATGTGGGAGCCAACATGGGTATCCAGATCCCGCTGTTGGTTATTGACCGGAGAGTTGTCTCGGCCATGTCTGCATGACTCCCGAACCCGTAGGGTCTACACACTTAAGGTTCGATGATGCTAGGGTTATAGGGAAAGTATGTACGCGGTTACCGAATGTTGTTCGGAGTCCCGTATGAGATCCCGGACGTCATGAGGAGTTCCGAAATGGTCCGGAGGTAAAGATTAATATATAGGAAGTATGGTTTTGGCCACCAGAAGTGTTCCGGGCATCACCGGTAGTGTACCGGGACCACCGGAGGGGTCCGGGGGTCCACCAGGTGGGGCCACCAGCCCCGGAGGCCTACATGGGACAATAGTGGGAAGGGACCAGCTCCTAGGTGGGCTGGGGCTCCTCCCACCAAGGCCCAAGGCGCCTCCAAGAGGGGAGGGGGGCAAACCCTAGGGCAGATGGGCCCCAAGGCCCACCTCAGGTGCGCCTCCCCCTCTCCCCCTTGTCGCCGCCTCCCTAGATGGGATCTAGGGCTGCCACCACCCCTAGGGAGGAAACCCTAGGTGGGGGCGCATCCCTCCCTCTCCCCCTATATATAGTGGAGGCAAAGGGGTAGCCCAACGCATGAAGTTCCTTCCCTGTTGGCGCAGCCCTACCCCTCTCCCTCCTCGTCTCTCGTAGTGCTTGGCGAAGCCCTGCTGGAGTCCCGCGCTCCTCCACCACCACCACGCCGTCGTGCTGCTACTGGATGGAGTCTTCCCCAATCGCTCCTTCTCCCCTTGCTGGATCAAGGCGTAGGAGACGTCACCGGGCTGTACGTGTGTTGAACGCGGAGGTGTCGTCCGTTCGGCACTAGGATCATCGGTGATTTGGATCACGACGAGTACGACTCCATCAACCCCGTTCACTTGAACGCTTCCGCTTAGCGATCTACAAGGGTATGTAGATGCACTCTCCTTCCCCTCGTTGCTAGATTACTCCATAGATTGATCTTGGTGATGCGTAGAAAATTTTGAATTTCTGCTACGTTCCCCAACAGTGGTATCAGAGCTAGGTCTATGCGTAGTTTCTATGCACGAGTAGAACACAAGTTGTTGTGGGCGTCGATTTTGTCAATTTACTTGCCGTTACTAGTCTTATATTGATTCGGCGACATCGTGGGATGAAGCGGCCCGGACCGACCTTACACGTACTCTTACGTGAGACTGGTTCCACCGATTGACATGCACTAGTTGCATAAGGTGGCTAGCGGGTGTCTGTCTCTCCCACTTTAGTCGGATCGGAATCGATGAAAAGGGTCCTTATGAAGGGTAAATAGAAATTGGCATATTACGTTGTGGTTTTCGCGTAGGTAAGAAGCGTTCTTGCTAGAAACCTATAGTAGCCACGTAAAAACTTGCAACAACAATTAGAGGACGTCTAACTTGTTTTTGCAGCATATGCCTTGTGATGTGATATGGCCAAAAGGATGTGATGAATGATATATGTGATGTATGAGATTGATCATGTTCTTGTAATAGGAATCACGACTTGCATGTCGATGAGTATGACAACCGGCAGGAGCCATAGGAGTTGTCTTAATCTATTTATGACCTGCGTGTCAACATAAACGTCATGTAATTACTTTACTTTATTGCTAAAGCGTTAGCCATAGTAGTAGAAGTAATAGATGACGAGACAACTTCAAGAAGACACGATGATGGAGATCATGATGATGGAGATCATGGTGTCATGCCGGTGACAACGATGATCATGGAGCCCGGAAGATGGAGATCGAAAGGAGCAAAATGATATTGGCCATATCATGTCACTATTTGATTGCATGTGATGTTTATCATGTTTTACATCTTATTTTTGCTTAGAACGACAGTAGCTTAAATAAGATGATTCCTCACTAAAATTTCAAGAAAGGTGTTCCCCCTAATTGTGCACCATTGCGAAGGTTCATTGTTTCGAAGCACCACTGATGATCGGGTGTGATAGATTCTAACGTTCGAATACAACGGGTGTAAGCCAGATTTACACAGCAAAAATGCTTAGGTTGACTTGACGAGCCTAGCATGTACAGACATGGCCTCGGAACACGGAAGACCAAAAGGTCGAGCATGAGTCGTATAGAAGATACGATCAACATGAAGATGTTCACCGATGTTGACTAGTCCGTCTCACGTGATGATCGGACACGGCCTAGTTGACTCGGATCATGTTTCACTTAGATGACTAGAGGGATGTCTATCTGAGTGGGAGTTCATTAAATATTTTGATTAGATGAACTTAATTATCATGAACATAGTCTAAATTGTCTTCGCAAATATGTTGTAGATAAATAGCTCACGTTGTAGCTCCCTGTTTCAATACGTTCCTAGAGAAAGATTAAGTTGAAAGATATTGTAAGCAATGATGCAGACTAGGTACGTAGTCCGAGGAGTGTCCTCACTGCTACATAGAAGGCTTACGTCTTTGATGCACCGCTCGATGTGAAAACCCCTACAACGTCGTCTGTGGATGTTGTGAACACCTGACAGACACGTCCTGATGACTACTTGATAGTTTAGTGCACCATACTTTACGGCTTAGAATTGGGATTCCAATGACGTTTTGAACGCCATAAGACATATGAGATGTTCCAAGAGCTGAAATTGGGATTTCAGGCTCATGCCCGTGTTGAGAGGTATGAGACCCCTGACAAGTTCTTTTGCCAATAAGATGGAGGAGAATAGCTCAGCTAGTGAGCATCTTCTCGGAATGTCTGGGTGCTACAATCACTTAAATCAAGTGGGAGTTAAACTTCCAGATAAGATAGTGATTGATAGAGTTATCTAGACACTATCACTAAGCTACTAGATCTTCGTGATGAGCTATGACATGCAAGGGATGGAGTTGATCCCGGAGCTGTTCGCGGTGCTTAAGACCGCAAAAAGTAGAAATCAAGAAGGAGCATCAAGTGTTGATGGTTTAACAAGACCACTGGTTTCAAGAAGGGCAAGGGCTAGAAGGGAAACTTCATGGATGGCAAACCAGTTGCCGCTCCAGTGAAGGAACCCAAGGTTGACCCCAAACCCGAGACTAAGTGCTTCTATTGTAAGGGGAACGGTCACTGGTAGCGGAATTACCCCAAAAGCATGGTAGATAAGAAGGCTGCTATCTTCAACAAAGTATATACATGTTACTAATGTGTACCTTACTAGTATTCCTGGTAGCACCTAGGTACTGGATACCGGTTCAGTTACTATTATTGGTGACTTGAAGCAAAAGCTACGGACTAAACAGAGACTGGCTAAGGGCGAGGTGACGATGTGTGTTGGAAGTGTTTCCAAAGTTGATGAGATCACCATCGCACGCTCCATCTGCTTCGAGATTAGTATTGAACCTAGATAAATGTTATCAGGTGTCTACATTGAGCATGAATATGATTAGATCGTGTTGATTGCAATACGGTCATTCATTTCAGTTAGAGAATAATGGTTATTCTGTTTACATGAATGATACCTTTCATGGTCGTGCACCCTATGTGAATGGTTCATTGAATCTCGGTCGTGGTAATACACATGTTCACGCCAAAAATATGTAGAGTTAATAATGATAGTACCAATTTCTTGTGGCACTGCCGCTTAGGTCATATTGGCGTAAGATGCATGAAGAAACTCCATGTCGATGGATGTTTGGAGTCACGTGATTTTGAATCGCTTGACACATGTGAACCAAGCCTCATGGGAAAGATGACTAAGACCCCGTTTTCAGGTACAATGAAACGGGCAAGTGACTTGTTGGAAATCATACATGCTGATGCGTGTGATCCAATGAGAATTGAAGCGTGCAGTGGATATCGCTATTTTCTCATCTTCACTGACGATTTGAGTAGATATAGGTAGATTTACTTAATGAAGCACAAGTCTGAAATGTTTGAAAAGTTCAAGCGATTTTAGAGTGAAGTTAAGAATCATCATAACAAGAAGATTAAATTCCTACGATCTGATCAATGAGAATTTCTGAGTTATGAGTTTGGCAAACACTTAAGACATTGTGGAATTGTTTCACAGTTGAAGCCACCTGGAACACCACAGGGTAATGGTGTATCCGGACGTCGTAATCGAACCCTATGAGATATGGTGCGATCTATGATGTCTCTTGCCGATCTACCATTTTCATTTTGAGGTTATGCATTAGAGACAGCTGCATTCACTTTAGATAGGACACCATATAAGTCCATTGAGATGATGTCGTGTGAACATTGGTTTGGCAAGAAACCAAAGTCATCATTTCTTAATGTTTAGGGCTGCGATGTTTAAGGCTTCAGCCGGAGAAGCTCGAACCCAAAGCGGACAAACACATCTTCATAGGATACCCAAGGGTAACAGTTGGGTATACCTTCTATCTCAGATCCGAGGGCAAATTGTTTGTCGCTAAGAACGGGTCCTTTCTCGAGAAGGAGTTTCTCTCGAAAGAATTGAGTGGGAGGAAGATAGAACTTGATGAGGTTGTCGAACCTTTATTTCAACCAGAGAGTGATGCAACACAGAAAGATGTTTTCTGTGGAGCCTACATCTGTTGAATAGGAAGTTAATGATAGTGATCATAAAGCTTCGGATCAAGTTGCTATCGAACCTCGTAGGTCGACAAGGATATGTACTACTCCTGAGTGGTACGGTAATCATGTCTTAGATATCATGTTGTTAGACAACAATAAACCTACGAGCTATGGAGAAGCGATGGTGGGCCCGTATTCCGATAAATGGTTAGAAGCCATGAAATCTGAGATAGGATCCATATATCAGAACAAAGTATGGACTTTGGTGGACTAGCCCGATGATCGGGAAGCCATTGAGATAAATGGATCTTTAAGAAGAAGACGGACGTGGGTGGTAATGTTACCGTCTATGAAGCTCGACTTGTGGGAAAGAGTTTTTTTCACAAGTTCAAGGAGTTGACTACGATGAGAATTTCTCACCCGTAGCGATGCTTAAGTCCGTTAGAATCATGTTAGCATTAGCTGTATTTTTCGATTATGAAATCTTACAGATGGATGTCAAAACAAGTTTTCTTACCAGTTTTCGTAAGAAAAGTTGTATGTGATACAATAAAAGGTTTTGTCGATCCTAAGGATGCTAAAAGGTATGCTGGCTCCAGCAATCCTTCTATGGACTAGAGCAAGCATCTCGGAATCGGAATATATGTTTTGATTGAGTGATCAAAGCTTTTAGGTTTATACAATGTTTTCTAGAAACTTGTATTTACAAGAAAGTGAGTGGGAGCACTACAAAATTTCTGATAAGTATATGTGGATGACATATTGTTGATCCGAAATAATGTAGAATTTCTGGAAAGCATAAATGGTTGTTTGAAGAGTGTTTTTCAAAGGAAGACCTGGACAAAGCTGCTTACATATTGGGCATAAAGATCTATAGAAATAGATCAAGACGTCTGATGATACTTTCAAAGAACGCACACATTGACATGTTTTTGAAGGAGTTCAAAATAGATCAGTCAAAGAAGGGGTTCTTACCTGAGTTGTAAGGTGTGAAGTTGAGTAAGACTCAAAGCTTGACCACGGCAGAAGAAAGAAGAAGGACGAAGGTCGTCCCCTATGCTCTTGTCATAGGCTCTATACGGTATGCCATGCTGAAGTACCGCACCTAATGTGTGCCTTGCCACATGTCTGGCAAGAGGGTACAAAGGTGATCTAGGAGTGGATCACTCGATAGTGGTCAAAAAATTATCCTTAGAGGAATAAGGAAATGTTTCCCGGTTATGGAGGTGATAAAGAGTTCGACGTAAAGAGTTACGTCGATGCAAGCTTAAACACCTATCCGGATAGCTCTGAATAGAGATAACAGATATGTATAATGGAGCAACAATTTGGAATAGCTCCAAGTGGAACGTGGTAGCAGCATCTACGATATAAAGTTTTGAGAAATACATAGGGATCTGAATATGGCAAGACCCGTTGACTACAACCTCTCTCACAAGCATAACATGATCAAACCCAGAACTCCTTGAGTGTTTATCACATAGTGATGTGAACTAGATCATTGAGTCTAGTAGACTCTTGGATGTTGGTCACATGGCGATGTGACCTGTGAGTGTTAATCACATGGTGATGTGAACTAGATTATTGACTCTAGTTCAAGTGGGAGACTATTGGAAATATGCCCTAGAGGCAATAATAAATTGGTTATTATTATATTTCGTTGTTCATGATAATCGTCTATTATCCATGCTAGAATTGTATTGATAGGAAACTCAGATACATGTGTGGATACATAGACAACACCATGTCCCTAGTAAGCCTCTAGTTGACTAGCTTGTTGATCAATAGATGGTTACGGTTTCCTAACCATGGACATTGGATGTCGTTGATAACGGGATCACATCATTAGGAGAATGATGTGATGGACAAGAGCCAATCCTAAGCCTAGCACAAAGATCGTGTAGTTCGTATGCTAAAGCTTTTCTATTGTCAAGTATCATTTCCTTAGACCATGAGATTGTGCAACTCCCGGATACCGTAGGAGTGCTTTGGGTGTGCCAAACGTCACAACGTAACTGGGTGGCTATAAAGGTTAACTACAGGTATCTCCGAAAGTGTCTGTTGGGTTGGCACGAATCGAGACTGGGATTTGTCACTCCGTGTAACGGAGAGGTATCTCTGGGCCCACTCGATAGGACATCATCATAATGTGCACAATGTGACCAAGGATTTGATCACGGGATGATGTGTTACGGAACGAGTAAAGAGACTTGCCGGTAACGAGATTGAACAAGGTATAGAGATACCGACGATCGAATCTCGGGCAAGTACAATACCGCTGGACAAAGGGAATTGAATACGGGATTGATTGAATCCTCGACATCATGGTTCATCCGATGAGATCATCGTGGAGCATGTGGGAGCCAACATGGGTATCCAGATCCCGATGTTGGTTATTGACCGGAGAGTTGTCTCGGCCATGTCTGCATGACTCCCGAACCCGTAGGGTCTACACACTTAAGGTTCGATGACACTAGGGTTATAGGGAAAGTATGTATGCGGTTACCGAATGTTGTTTGGAGTCCCAGATGAGATCCCGGACGTCACGGGGAGTTCCGGAATGGTCCGGAGGTAAAGATTAATATATATGAAATATGGTTTTGGCCACCGGAAGTGTTCCGGGCATCACCGGTAGTGTACCGGGACCACCGGAGGGGTCCGGGGGTCCACCAGGTGGGGCCACCAGCCCCGGAGGCCTACATGGGCCAATAGTGGGAAGGGACCAGCCCCTAGGTGGGCTGGGGCGCCTCCCACCAAGGCGCAAGGCGCCTCCAAGAGGGAAGGGGGCAAACCCTAGGGCAGATGGGCCCTAAGGCCCACCTCAGGTGCGCCTCCCCCTCTCCCCCTTGTGGCCGCCACCCTAGATGGGATCTAGGGCTGCCGCCACCCCTAGGGAGGAAACCCTAGGTGGGGGCGCAGCCCTCCCTCTCCCCCTATATATAGTGGAGGCAAAGGGGCAGCCCAACACATGAAGTTCCTTCCCTGTTGGTGCAGCCCTACCCCTCTCCCTCCTCGTCTCTCGTAGTGCTTGGCGAAGCCCTGCTGGAGTCCCGCGCTTCTCCACCACCACCACGCCGTCGTGTTGCTGCTGGATGGAGTCTTCCCCAACCTCTCCTTCTCCCCTTGCTGGATCAAGGCGTAGGAGACGTCACCAGGTTGTACGTGTGTTGAACGCGGAGGTGCCGTCCGTTTGGCACTAGGATCATCGGTGATTTGGATCACGACGAGTACGACTCCATCAACCCCGTTCACTTGAACGCTTCCGCTTAGAGATCTACAAGGGTATGTAGATGCACTCTCCTTCCCCTCGTTGCTAGATTACTCCATAGATTGATCTTGGTGATGCGTAGAAAATTTTGAATTTCTGCTACGTTCCCCAACAGACCCGACCTCAGACGGTCAAGTCTCTTTGCTTAAGTGTCATCCCTGGACCGGTAATGCTGACACACACAGTACTCAAGGATTTATAACAAAGGTAAATCACATGTATAAAGTAACATAAATACTATTACCTCAATCCAAATAGCGGAAGTAACAACAAGGTTGTGGATTCCCATCAACACCAATGGCAAAGTTGAGTGTAGAAATCGTAACCCTAATGTATCACTTACTCGTCGTAAGATTCCTGCAACATGATATGTTGCAGCCATGTAGGTCAGTACATTGAATGTACTGGCAATTTCACACTGTAGAGCAATGCTGAAAAATGCCTATCACTACATGCATATTTGGCTATTCGAAAGCTCTAAGTTTCTCATGTTTTTGCGAAAAACCAATTTTTTCCTACAACAAAGGAATATAGTTTATTTAACTACAAAATTGGTTGAAAAATATTGAGAAGGTTCCTCCAAATCAATCCCAATTAAAAGTTAACAACCCAACAAATTAATTAAGTAAATTGATGAGATCAACATGATAATCCAAGAACCAGATACTCAAGATGTCAGTAACCGGGGACACGACTAATCATGATTAGGTTGTACACTCTGCAAAGGTTTGCGCACTTTTCCCCACAAGACTCGATATCCTCCGTTGGATTTCTCGCACTCCCTGGTGTTTGAGAAATGGATGACCGAGACACAGTCTTTCAGAAGCATTAACTCTAACCCCGGGTAGACCGTACCAACCTACATCCCCTACATCTGCTAGCCTACCACTGGAAGAGGTCATGCAACTTACTAAATTATGCTAGAGCCCATAATAGCTTGTGGCTGCACATGGAAGTTTCTAGCATGAATAATCTTATGATCCCTTTGAGCCTATGTGGCATTCCAGAGGGTGATCACATAGGTACTCCGGGATCCCCTTGGGAAAGCACTGGGTTCTCCAGGTGCCCGGGCAAAACCACTGGGTGCTCCATGGTGCCCCAACCAATCCACCCAGATGTGTATTAAAGTAGCCACCTTAAGTTAAACCTTAATTAACAATCTCACATCTGTCATGGATACACTCAAACCCAATCCACGTCTACGAGCATAGCATGGCAATAAGCATAACATAGTAACTCCCATGGTTTGAATGCAAGACAATAGGTTCCTACCTCATCAACTACTTCCCAATACACACATGTTATCAATCCTACTCATGCAATGTTTGAGGTTGAAACTAATGCATAAAAACTGGGTATGAAAGGGATATGATCAAAGTGTGAACATGAATTGTACTGTTGATGAAGATGATTCGCACTCATAACTCCTGATAGTTCTACTCTTCACACTCCGTTCAATCTATCGTGAGCAAGCAGTAGTAACCACACATAAACAATCACTCAAAAGATCAGGAAGAACGGAGAAGACAATTCGGAAAACATCAAAACCAAGAAAATAACTTTTGCAACATAAGACAATTTCTAACAGTGCGAAAATTATGTGAATTTGGCCTTATCAGAAAGTTTAGGTCAAGAGCTTCGATTTGCAAAAAGAATCAACTAAATTGGAGTTACGAAACTCAAGTTATGATTAAAAGAAGTTTGAGTATGAATCTGAACAAATTTTGAAAATTTGAAAATTTCAAAATAAATTGATGTGAGAGGTTCACTAGATAGGTGAAAACAAGACAAAACTATAAGCGCTGGTTTCATCTAATTTGGATGAACGAGTAAAAAGTTATGGCTATTTGAAAAATCAGGGCCAAGCTGTTTTGCGACAAAAAATAGCTACGGCTAAAAGAATTCTAGGTCTAATGTATAAATACAGAGACTAATTGATAATCTAATTATCTACTATACTAGTCTAGAAATAATAAAGTATGGAAGTATAAAAAGAAAAAAAACAAAGAAAGATACCTTTATAAGGTAGAGAAAAGACGATTTCAGAGAGAGGAGACAACATTCAGATGTCCCGCCGGAGAGGAGAAAAAAATATTTTTCTTAAGTGAATCTAGTCAATCCAAAATATTGATTTAACCCGAGTCAGACAATTTTTGGAGGCTCTATAGGTCTATGTTTACAGATGGAAAAGAGACTTAGAGGTCGATAGCTGGGCAATGTGGGACTAAAAGTAGACGAAAAGAAAAGAAAAGAGGAACCGCATGGGCTAAGAAGCAACACGGACCGGCCCATGTAGGATAAAGAAAAAGAAAAGATGGGGCGCCTGCTGCCACTATGCTGCGCACGTGGGTGACAATTAGTTACACCTTGGTTCCAATATGGCGTGGGGACCCTTTTGTCTCAAGGGTGGTACGCTCTGTTGGCGTCAGGTAAGTTGCCCCGGCAAGGATCCTGTCGAGGCTTTGGAAGCCACCCCGGCAAGAGTCTTGCCGGGGGAGTCCACCTCGCCCTCTTGTTCTCTTTTCGTCTCTGGTCTTGGCGTTGCTCCGGCATCCCTCCCCTGCCCTGCTTAGTGTGGCCATGGGCACGGCTCTGACTGCCCATGCACAAGTTAAGGGGCGCAAAAGGAGGGCCCCTACTTTTGTACACCGACATGGGGCGGTGGCAGACCAACGGTGGGGAGTTGTTTCGGGTCGGCGAGGCGGCGGCAGACTGGTGGTGGGGAGTTGTTTTGGGGCGGCGAGGCGGCGCGGGGGCCGGCGGTTCGGCCGGTGGTGGCTGGTGGCTGGTGGCTCAGGGGGGTGCAGGTTGAAGATGAACTGCAGGCCCTCCCTAACTACATGTGAAGTGCCTCTTTGCTACCATTGTGCTTAGTTCCGACAGTAACATTCGGATTCCACAGTAAATTTCTGTTTCGACAGTTAAGTTCAGAGTCAACAGTTTTTACCTCATCTGTTGTAGTCAGGTGGTTTTTGCTGATGTAAATTTTACATCTATCACGCCTTGGTAATGTATTTTACATCATCTATTGGAGATGCTATTAGAATCCCACTTGAGGTTAACGATGTATGTCTTGTGCTACTTCAGCCTTGACGTCTTACTGCTCACCGGAGCTGCTCCAACGACGGAACAATCCATCACAACAGGGCAGTGCCATGGACGTCGTCTACAGATTCCTCGGATCTTCTTCCATACCTCCGACAACCACCTCTGCCTCAACTTCTTCAGCGACCAACCCAATGATGCTGAGGTCGACACAGCTACGACAAAGAGGTTGTACACTTGTTGCATCACTTATTACTCTACATTCATGTCGATCCATTAATGATGAGGACATCAATACAATTGTTACACCCACAGCCCCTGCTGCTATACATACTGGACCAATTACTAGAGCTCGTGCACGCCAACTAAATTACCAGGTACTTTCGTTTCTTGGTAATGATTCTAATGTTCATGAGAATATGATGCTGCCTAAATTGGATACATTTGTTTTGCTTACAAATGAAGGGCCTAGCTTGGAGAAGGATGAACATTGGAGCAAGAACAAGCATGGAGATGATGGCATGCGCAAGGGAACAAGAACGGAGTTACAAGTGATGATTTCAGGACTTTGAAGCCACAATAATGGGTGCATGAAGCCTTGGACGAAATATACAAGATGCCACTTCATAAATTTCGTCCCGAGGCTATTTTAGGTGCTGCGTCACCTTATTATTGGGCCAGGCCCATGTAATTTCGAAATACATAAGTATAGGCTATTTTTAGAGTCCGTATGTGTGGGGAAACAAGAGATAGGGTTGATTTCGGACCCCTCCACCAAGGGCCACGAAATTCCCCCCCCCCTCTTCCTCCATATATACAGCCCTTAGGGCATCGTTTAGACTTTGGGTTTTGTTTAGATTAAAAGTTCGCCATAGCTGCAACTTCGCGTACTTCGTTTGTGTTCAACGACCAGACAAAGGCGTCACAGAACCCCACCTTGATCAATAAAGCTTTCATCTTATATTCGCAATATCCAGATTGCAATCTTAGTTTCTTGCTTGTTCTTTGTTTGCTCGCAGGAAACCGACCCTCGTGGTCAGGTTGATCGTGCTCCGGCGTGGTCAATAACCTCTCGGAGTTGGTTTAGCGATTGCTAAGGCGCGACGTCCTCGCACGTTCGTAGTCGGATCGTCAAAGTCGACTTCCACCAAAGCGATATCCATCATCTCATCGAAAGACGGGACACCTTTGCCTCTATCAATTAGGGCTATTTTGGTTAACCGGAAAAACATTGTAATAGGAAATTTTCCTATGGCACTCTACTATTCAATTATTCATGCATTTTGTTGAAAGGAATGGAGCAAAATATCCACTTGGACCTACTTTTCAAAATCCTATGCATGAAAACAAGACCAAGTGCATTAGTGGTGGAATAACATTCTAACTATACATGCTTTCATATGGTTTCACTTTATTTTGGCCATGTTTCTTTGCATTCCTCTTTTCTTCCAATTCCTGTGAACCAAACACCCAAGTTGACATAAATCATGTGTTTACAAATGCTCTGTTTACCATCTGCATTCCTATCCAATTCTGGTGTTTTTCCTATCCCTGCGTTTTTAGAATCATGCAAGCCAAATGAGCCTTTACAGAATTTTACTTTAGATACAGGTAGACGTCGAAGGAAACTTTGTGTGGTTTGTCCTGCTCCTACCGTGATGTCGTCCACCTCACTTGAGCTGCTCCATCGACAGAAGCATCCAGCAAACCAGACATCACGACTCTTGGCCGTCTTTCGCCACCTCATATCTCCTTCCCTGCCGCCGGCACCCACCGCAACGACATCACCATCATCGACTCAGCAGATGAACCTGAGGAGTACACGGGTCCACAAGAGAGGTCGCACTCTTTTGTTTCTGCTTATGTTATGCATTGCTTAAAATTACCTGTTGTGGGGCACATATCGAGGTAGCAATGAATAGTATCTCTGTCTAATATCTGATTCACCTAGGGTATGCCTATGTTGTTCATCTTGGGTGGGAAACAAATAGTAAAGCAATCATCATCTGCCATTTTATTAAATTAAAGCGATCATTAGCCTGCTATCATTATTTTTGGATCCATCCACTGGTTGTTACCATCACTCTAGATTTCTGCATGCTCCCCTTACATAATCTCACCATATTTTTTTGTATGCATGTCAGATATTGTACACAGTCATGCTGAACATGTAGAGAAAAAGAGAAGAGTTTTGCGTGGTAATACAATGTCATGCAGACATCGCTCCATGCTGGGTTCAATGGCAAACCCTCCCCCTCTCTAGATTGTAATCCAGAGGATCTCTGTTCTGAGGCGGATTCAGATGCGGCTGACCACTCCTATTTACCCCCCAAGGTGTTTGCTCTACCTTGGCATGATGATCTTAGTCATATCATGCATATGTTGCCTTACAGTGCCTACTTTTGACATCATATATGTCATCTGTTTAGTCTAGACATGTTCTGTCATGCCACCTGTTTAGTTTCTATATCATATTTGGGAATTATGCAGTCTCATGTCTTTTAGCCAGCCATAATATATGTAAAATGTGCAATGCCATCCTGTTTAACCAGTCATCATATATTTGCATGATATCTTGCCCATCCTTTTCTTCATTGCATTTCCATTTGCCGACAATGTTTGTACATTAAACTACTCTTCCTGTGAGTCAGCCATTTGGGTGGGAGATGGAAAAATCTGGGGTGAAAACAAGGCCTTCAGAGCAGACAGTGCTACCTGTCGAAGCAGATCTCTTGTTGGGTCCCGATAGCTCCTCAGAGATGGATTCAAAGACAGAGTCCTATTCCCCCACCGAGGTGTATGCTCTAACTTGGCACGGTTATACTGCTCATATCATGCATATGGTGTCTTGCATTGCATAGTTTAGACATCATATACACAATATTCAACACCATGTTCTTAGTTCAGACATCATATATGTGAATGCCCACTGCTTAGCATATAAATCACATATGTGAATTAAATCATGCGATCCTGATTACTTAGATAACATGTATGTGAATTATGTCATGCGATCATGTTTAGTTATTCATCATATCTTTGAATTAGGTTATGCTATGCTATCCAGTTTAGATAGACATCATATATGCAAAATTATGTCATGCTATCCATTTTAGTTAAACAATATACATGTCAACTATTTCATGCCCTCTTTTTTCCACAAAATCTATTGCATCTGTCTCTCATACACTGTTTGTACATTCAACTATGTTTCTTGTTTATTAGCCATTTGAATTGGGGCGGGTGATGCCAGTATCTAGCGGAGAAAAACACGGTCTTTAAATAGAACAGTGCTACCTCTTGGTGGAGATAGCACCCCGGTTGTACATGCACGAGAACCAGACCTACCACACATAACCTAGACTCTCGCAGATTGTACCCCTACTGCGATGGACAGAGAACCAGCTTCACCCAATCTAACCCCAACCCTAGCAGATAGTAACCGAGTTCATGTTGACACGGTACCATCTCCACCACAGAGCTCCCAAACAAGAGCAGTCAGTAAGGCAGCTCTAGTTCCCAAAGGGCCAGTACTACCACGGCGAACCCCAACTCCACCAGTTAGTATGCCTATTCCTGGGGAGGAAGCACAACCAACCAGTCATAGTTTAGCATCTATCACATTTGATGTTGTTAAATCCTATGTGCGTATCTTCCCATCTTGGAAACATTATACTGAAGATGAACGAAAATGCCAGTTGCAGGTGTTTGTCCAGGAGTTATGTGTAAGTAATGTTATTCATACAATTACTTTGCTTTGTCTCGTACATTCTACCTCCATGATGGTTATAATACAGAAATTTTTCCCATTTTTCTCTATAGAGAAGGACCGATTTGGAAACTCAGGATGAGGTAACCTGTGCTAATACCTCTGCTATATTCAAGAATGCTTGGTGGCAGTATCGGAATTACCTGAAGAAAACATACTTCACTCGCAAAGAAACTCAGCAAATTCCCTTACGTTCTCTTGAGACACATTTATTGGGCCATGACTGGGAATGCCTTGTTCTGTACTAGTCCCGAACCAAGAATGTGGTAAGGTTTATGAGCTCATTTTCTATTTTAGGTACTATATTCTTGCGTCTTACTATAGTCTGTTCATTTAGAACAAGTGCTTAAACCTAAAGAACAACTGTTCTAATTTAAGATTCCATTGCTATCATGCATACTGCTTTGCTCTTGTGTCACTGTATTTACTCATACAAACTTATTTTTAAATTGAAGGATCCAATCGAAACTCCAATGGCACAGTAGGTATGTTCACGCATGTTTCTTTAACAGGTTTGCTCTTATCAATAGCTCGGTTGATCTCAATACCAATTGTGTATAAGTTGACTTCTCATATCATGCACATTACTAGCATTACAACAGAGCCAATAGTGTTGTTGTAAATGTAGACCCGTGGTACCCATCTGAAATCTTGTTGTGCCATGTAGTTGCCCATGTTTTGTATTCTTTCAGTGCTGCTTCATCTTGAACTGATATGATTTGAACCATGTCTCTATTCTGATTTGGCAAGACAATGCAGTGACCATAGGACATAGATATATGTTTGTTTGATTCTTTTATTATGTACTACTTGGCAATAGAAGACTTCGTAGTTTAATCATGTCCACCTTACTAATGAACTAGTTCACCAAAATGAGTTTCATATACTAGTACATGCTAAACCTGTTATGTGTCTGCTTGTTTCTTCTTTTAGAATGCTGACAGAATATTGGGGAAGAGTGCCTTATTAAGCAATGGTAAAGGAAGTAATGTAGATAAGGTTCAGGATAGTGAGACATCCTTGTTGGTCTCCAACAAAGCTGATAAAACAACTAAGGAAAACTATCTTGAAGATAGTGAGACAACCCCAAAGTTCTGTCTTGGTTTAGTGTTCGAGTTACTGGCCACTACCGCTTGCACAAGCTATTCAAACTCACTGTCTGAATCAGTTCGGTTTCTTGAGTCTCAACTATAAGCTGAAAGACGTCAATCAGTTGTGCTGCGACAAGAAGCGAAAGGACTGCGAAAGTCCCTGGGGCATTCAGATGCATACTTTCTAGTGCAATAACAAGCGTTGGAGGATTTCAGCACCAAATAGGACAAAGCTAATAAGATTGCTAAGCTTATTGCGAGCATGGTAGATACCCAGGATAACATTTCTTAAGCTCTTCTGAAGTTGTTTCAGTTATGGACTTGCTTTGCTGCCGCGTTTATTTGCACTGGTGGCCAATTTAGACGGCCAGTGTATGTAATATGCTGCTTTGTTCCCTATATTTGCACTGGTGGCAAACTTTGATGCCCAGTGGATGTAATATGTGTAATAGCCGTAATAGCCTAGCGTTAGTTCCTTGCTTATTTATTTCCTTATTGTCTTGTTTAGTTGTTTGCTTGTAGTCACTGTAGTTCTTTTTCCGCGTTTTTCTAGTGGCCACAATAACCATGGCAACACACGGACTGTTGTGACCATGGTCCTGCTACCTGCGTAGTGACCATGGCCCTCCACGGGTTGTGTGATCCATGGGCCTTCCATGGGCCGTAAGATCCATGGGCCTTCTACGGGCCATAGGATCGATGGGCCTTCTACGGGCCGTAGGATCCATGGGCCTTCTATGGGCCGTCTCATCTATGGGCCTTCTACGGGCCATCTTATCTATGGGCCTTCTATGGGCCGTATAATCGTTTCGCCAAACATGGGGCCGTACTATTTGTGGACCAATGACGGACCCCAAAATGGGCTGGAGTGGAAATCGTCTGTTTTATGGCTCGACCATAATGGGTCGTTAATAGGCCGTAAGTGATGATGCTACGAAAACAACCCAACGTGTTAACGGGCCACAAGCAGGCCGTGTAACGCCCCCGATGTATCTTACCATATTTGTACTCCGACTCTTGCCATTTTCGGCTATAAGTTATGAGATTCGTGGTTGGGTTCTTGTCTTTATTTTCCTTTTCTCCATGTCATGCATCTCATATCATGTCATCATGTGCATCGCATTTGCATACGTGTTTGTCTCATGCATCCGAGCATTTTCCCCATTGTCCATTTTGCAATCCGGCACTCCTACGTTCTTCGGTGCCCCCTTTTGTCTCTTTTCGTGAGCGGGTGTTAAACTTTCTCGGAATGGACCGAGATTTTCCAAGCGGCCTTGGTTCACCACCAGTAGACCGCCTGTCAAGTTTCGTGCCATTTGGAGTCCGTTTGATACTCCAACGGTTATCGGGGAACCGTGAAGGCCTCGTGTGTGTTGTAGCCCAACACCCCTCCAAAGTGGCCCAATAACCCATCCAAACCCCCTCCATCCTCCGAAAACCGCACCTCATTTCGACTCTCCTAGCTCCCTCTACCTATAAATATGTGCCCCTCTCGGATTTTTCGCGCAGATGAAACCCTAGCCTAGCCCCTCGCCGCCGCCGGACACATCCGAATCTCACCGGACGAAAATCGCCGCCACCCCGCACCTATCCCGTGCCGCCACGTGTCGCCACCGTGTCATCCCCGTCGCTGGCCCGCGAGCCCGCGTCGGGCCCGCCGAGCACATTCGCCGCCGCTCCGTGCATGCGCCTCCTCCTCGCCGGCACGCCCTCGCCGACCCTCGCTGGCGACCCCGGTCCACAGCGCCGGCCACCGGAGCCGCCCTTGCACCGAAGCCCGCGAACGCCGCCGCCCCGCCGTCTCGGTCGCCACCGGAGTCCGTGAACGCCGCCGCCCCGCCGTCTCAGTCACCACCGGAGCTCGGCGAGCTCGTCGGCGTAGATCCGGCCGCCTCCTTCTTCCACTCCAACCAGCAGCTCCGACGAACCTCGTACCGCGCGCCAGATCCAGATCGGGAGAACCCTATGGTTGACTTCGAATTTCCTCTAAGTCCTTTTATTTTACATTCCGAGCCCTTGTTCATTGCATCATAACTTCTCATCCGTAGCTCCGTTTTGCGCGTGCAATATATCAAATTGTTCATCTGGATGTGCTCTTTATTTTGTTCCATTGCACCATGCTTGTTTGAGTCCATCTTGATGCTCAAATTGTTGATGCAAGAGTGCTATAAAATGTTAGTTCCTGATTCTTATCAGATCTTGAGAATATGTCATTTTTGCCATGATTATTGTGTGTTGCATATGGGCATGAGCTCTACATGTGTTTTGGGCTATGCCATGCCATCTTTACAAGGGTGTATGCCATGTATTTTTGTGGTCAATGTGGTGACTAGCACAAGCATGCAAAATAGCTCTCGTGATATTGCTGATTTCAGAGACTTAGAATTTCACTAAGTATTTGCTCCGTTGTTATTTTTATGCCATGTATTCATGTTGCTACAGAGAGATCCATGCTTCTTTTGAGTACGTTCAGTAAGGATGATTTTGACATATGGTTATGCTCTATACATCCATGCCCCTATTTGCATTTATGGAGTGCCCTAGCATAACACAATCTTGCTCTACTTTTGCTATAAGATGTTCCTGGCAGATTGTTTACGTGTTAATCAATTTTGCCAAGGTTGTTGTAGTTGATCCATGCATGTTATGAGATTTATCTTGCCATGGTTAGCTTATTGAACATGTCTTCTTGCTGGTAGTATGCTTAATTTATCATGCAATTCCTTGTGGTGAGTGAATCGAGCTCGCAAAGAGGCCTTCGTAATTCTGTTTCTGCCATGTCCAGTTTTCTGCTAAGTCTGAATCTGTTAACGAAACTTGCTATGTTTACATGGGTGCCATCATATTTTATGTGCCTTTTGGCTTATCGTCAGTAAGGGACTTTTGTTATATGATTTGAGTAGATTCATGCCATGCTTTGTATTGCTATGTTATCTTCATGTAGCATGTTGTTATCTTCCTCTAAACATTTCTTCCTGATGTTAATTTCTGGCAAGTTAGTATTTTCACGAAGTATGTGATGCTGATATCTTTTGCACTTTTTCCATGCTTGTTCGAACCTACTCTTGTGTGATTTAGCTGTAGCTTAGTGTTCATCTTTTGTCAAGCATCTTGAGTAGATCATTGTCATGTGCTTTGTTCCTATGTTGGAGTGCAGTGGCTTAGCTTCTTGTTGCATTCTAGATGGCATCATGTTGTTAATCGCAGAATTGTGCCATTATTGTTTTGCTTGCCATTTGCAAACCGTGCATCCGATTCCGGTGATCTTTATATCAATTTCGACCGAAATCAACTCATCTTTCCAGCGGCGCACTTGGTTTGCCAAATTGAGTCCTGGTACAATCTTTTCCTTCTGGAGCTCGCATATGCATTGCATATCACATCCTGCATATCATGCCATGTTTTGCATCATGTTGCTTGCACATTGCACCGTGGTTGATTGTGGTTTCCTTTGTTTGTGTTCTTTCCTTGGGTAGAGCCAGGAGACGAGTTCGTGATCGAGGAAACCGTTGAGTATGCTTACGAGGATCAAGCTTACGTCAACTCGAGAACTTTGCAGGCAAGATGACCATACCCTCGAATTCACTTCTATCTTTGCTTGCTAGTTGTTCGCTCTATTGCTATGCCACGATACCTACCATTTGCTATATCATGCCTCCCATATTGCCATGTCAAGCCTCTAACCCACCTTTCCTAGCAAACCGTTGTTTGGCTATGTTACCGCTTTGCTCAGCCCCTCTTATAGCGTTGCTAGTTGCAGGTGAAGATGGAGTTTGTTCCTTGTTGGAACATGATTATTGTTGGGATATCATTATTATATCTTGTTTACTTTAATGCACCTATATACTAGGTAAAGGGTGGAAGGCTCGGCCTTATGCCTGGTGTTTTGTTCCACTCTTGCCGCCCTAGTTTCCGTCATACTGGTGTTATGTTCCTTGATTTTGCGTTCCTTGCGCGGTTGGGTTATAATGGGAACCCCTTGACAGTTCACCTTGAATAAAACTCTTCAGCAAGGCCCAACCTTAGTTTTACCATTTGCCACCTAAGCCTTTTTCCCTTGGGTTCCGCGGACTCAAGGTTCATCTTTATTTTAACC
>NC_057797.1:335836643-335843815 GCF_018294505.1 Triticum aestivum
GCTCCTCTGAGTGTTGGTCCGAAATGAGTAGACTGCGGGGCCACCTCGGGGCAATTTGAGGTTTGGTTTTACTCATAGGATGTCTCATCCGGTGTGCCCTGAGAACGAGATACGTGCGACTCCTATCGGGATTTGTTGGCACATCGGGCGGCTTTGCTGGTCTTGTTTTACCATTGTCGGAATGTCTTGTAACCGGGATTCCGAGTCTGATTGGGTCGTCATGGGAGAAGGAATATCCTTCATTGACCATGAGAACTTGTGATGGGCTAAGTTGGGACACCCCTGTAGGGTTTTGAACTTTTGAAAGTCATGCCCGCGGTTATGGGCAGATGGGAATTTCTTAATGTCCGGTTGTAGAAAACTTGAAACTTAACTTAATTAAAATGCAACAACCACGTGTGTAGCCGTGATGATCTCTTTTCGGCGGAGTCCGGGAAGAGAACATGGTCTCGTGTTATGCGTGAACGTAAGTAGTTTTAGGATTACTTCTTGATCAGTATAGCTTCTCGACCGTGCTTTGCTTCTCTTCTCGCTCTCATTTGCGTATGTTAGTCACCATATATGCTAATGGTTGTTGCAGCTCCACCTTACTACCTTTTCCTACCCATAAGCTTAAATAGTCTTGATCGTGAGGGTGTGAGATTGCTGAGTCCCCATGACTCAGAGATTACTTCCAAAACCAGATGCAGGTGCCGACGATGCCAGTGCAGGGGACGCTACCGAACTCAACCGGGAGTTCGATGAGGAATCAGGATGTTACTATGTTTCCTTTCCGGACGATTAGTAGTGGATCCCAGTTGGGGCGATCGGGGATCTATTGCATTAGGGGTTTTCTTTCTTTATTTGGTTCCGTAGTCGGACCTTGATTGTATCCTAGATGATGTAATGCTATATTTATGTATTGTGTGAAGTGGCGATTGTAAGCCAACTCTTGATCCCTCTCTTATTCAGTACATGGGATGTGTAAAGATTACCCCTCTTGCGACATGCCTACTATGTGGTTATGCCTCTAAGTTGTGCTCTGACACATGGGAGATATAGCCGCATCGTGGGTGTTACAAGTTGGTAATCAGAGCCTTCCCCGACTTAGGAGCCCCCTGCTTGATCGAATCGCTGGCGTTGTTGAGTCTAGAAAAATATTTTGACTCTTATAGGTTCATATATATTGGAGAGTAGGATTCTTTTTACTCCTCGGTCCCTTCGTTGCTCTGGTGAGGCCTCCTGACGTAGAGTTTTGACTCTTCTCTCCTCAAATTTCAATAAAAAAATTTAGGATCACGCGGGTATCTTGGAATCGTTTCGATGGTTTTGTGACGAGAACATTGTTCTTGGTTACTCCTGACATTTAGGGGTTGTGGCATTGTCCCGGGGAGTTGAGCTCCGAGGTGTTGTCAACACAATTTTATCATTGCAGTTCTGGAATACTGAGTTCGCCGACATCGAAAATCTCCTTTATGCAGTTGTTGGCGAGATAACCTCGACGCCACCCATTACTGGGGCGGGAGTTCGGGAGTATTGCCATAACTTGTATAACGGATGCTTTCCGAAGGTTGAGGTAAATGATTTCCAAAGGTTTCTTGGTTATGTGTTGAAGGATGGATACAACTGGATGTAGGATTTGCTAGTTTTGGGTGAGATATTATGCTTCTCCTGTATCCCCAAGACCTGATTGCATAACCAGAAAGTTTTGGGAGTTTCATAGGTGGGAATTCTTGTAGCTCTAGCATTTCTTCCCGTAGATATTTGCTTTGTGATTAGGTAATTCTTACCAATTATTTGTTCATATCCGTACCTTGTTGTTTTATTCATCTACCTTTATCTAAGTGGCTTCTCAATTTATGGAAGTGTGATCATTTACTTTAGAATTCATTTGTTCATTCTTGTTCGAATGTTAAGGCTACATGTTGCAATTTCGATCCATTGACTCAGCTTGAATATATGTCTTTCAAGATGCTAACGGATGTCAACCTCTTCAGGATGGCTCCTCCAACGCGTCAGAATCCGGAACCTCCGCCACCACCTCCACCTCTGGAGGCATGGCAAGCTGTCATGGCTGCCACCAACGCCATGCTTATGAAACTCTTGCAAGAGCGCAACTAAGGAAATCAAGGCCATGGCAACAATCAAGCTCGGTTTGCTACCCTCAACCAGTTCCTCACAAACCAGCCGAAGTCCTTCCGTAATTGTGTCGAGGCCACAGATGCTGACGATTGGCTCGTGGATATCTGTAAACATTTTGAGTGTAGCAATGTCAGGCCTGAAGACTTTGTCAAGTTTGCTTCATTCCAACTCAAAGACCAAGCTGCTGAGTGGTATCAACAATACAAAGATTCCAGAGGAGGTCGTGTGATTACTTGGGATGATTTCCGCCGAGACTTCAAAGCTCACCACATTCCTCAAAGTTTTGCTGAGAGTAAGCGTGAGGAGTTCCGCAATCTGAAGCAAGGAAGCTTGTCTGTTTACCAATACTACATCCTGTTCTAGAGGCTTGCTCACTTCGCCAAACAAGACGTCCCTGAGGAGAAGAGCATGATTTATCAATTCAGAGGTGGCCTCAGAGAAGATCTGCAACTAGCTCTCATGCTTTTTGAGCCGACCAAGTATGATGAATTCTACAACATGGCACTAAAGCAAGAAGCTTCTCAGCTCAAGTGTGATGCTTCTAAGAAGAGAGTGAGGGATGCAACTCCTTCTTGTTCAACTCAAGTGGCATCTAAGCAGCAAAAGTTATGGTTGCCTCCTCCTCCTCCGTTCCATCAGCCTTATCAACAGAAGAGCAAAGGTGGCAATGGATCTTCCCACCCACCCAACCCAGGCTATCAGAACAAAGCTTCGTCTCATGCTCCAAGGTCAAGTGCTCCATATCACCGCCCGCTCTTAGAGGTTACGTGCAACAAGTGTCAGCAGAAAGGGCACTATGCGAACAAATGCTTCAACCAGAGGCGTCTTCTGCCTCCTCCTCCTATGAGATCTGCCACCAATGCAGTGGTCAAGCATAATCCCAAGTTTGCAAAGGTCAACATGATGAATGTAGCTCAAGCAGAGGACTCTTCAGAAGTGATCATGGGTAACCTTCCTGTTAATGATATTCCTGCAAGAGTTCTTTTTGATACTGGTGCATCGCATTCTTTCATGTCATTCCCATTTGCATCAGAGCAAAATGTTGACACAGAGGTTTTGTCCAAAGTCATGCAACTTGTTTCTCCCGAAAAGCTTATGACTTCTAGTTTGGTTGCTCCCGATGTCTCTGTCCATTTTGGAGATTATAAGTTTCTGTCTTCTCCTATGGTTCTTGGTAACTCGGATATTGATCTAATTCTCAGCATGGACTGGCTTTCTAAGCACAAGGCTCAGCTTGATTGTACTACCAGGCAGATTTAATTGACACACTTGTCTGAGGATGTGATCATCTATGCCACTCATGACGATACGATTCAACTGTTTTCTCTCAACGAGAAGGGCGAGTTGAATGCCATCTCTCAGATTCCAGTTGTTTGTGAATATCAAGACATCTTTCTAGAAGAGCTTCCGGGAATGCCTCCTCACCGGCCAATTGAATTCGTCATCGATCTGGAGCCTGGCACGGAACCTGTTTCCAAACGTCCTTACAAGCTTCGACCAGAAGAGTTGAAGGAGCTGAAGAAACAACTCGATGTACAAGAGCGTATCGGTCTGATCTGACCGAGTTCTTCTCCATGGGGTTGTGGTGTTCTTTTTGTAAAGAAGAAGGATGGCACGGACTGACTTTGTGTCGACTACCGCCCACTGAACAAGAAGACCATAAAGAACAAGTATCCACTTCCCAACATCAATGAGCTTTTCGAACAACTCAAAGGTGCTCAAGTATTCTCCAAGCTTGACCTCCGTATGGGTTATCATCAGATTCGCATTCGTGAACAAGATATCCCCAAGATAGCATTCAGAACAAGCTATGGTTCCTAATACACTTTCATGTCTTTCGGCCGTGTCAATGCTCCTCCAACGTTCTCTCGCATGATGAACTTCATCTTCAACCCTTACACAAATGACCTCGTCTTGCTGTATCTCGATGATATTTTGGTCTTTTCCAAGAACAAGGAGGATCATGCCAAGCACTTGAGATTGGTGCTGGACAAACTCAGAGAACATCAATTCTATGCGAAGTTTTCAAAGTGTGAGTTTTGGCTCGATGAGGTTCTCTACCTTGGGCATATCATCTCCGCCAAGGGCATAGCTATTAATCCTGAGAAGGTGTCTGCAATTGTGAATAGGGAACCGCCTCAAAATGTGAAGCAGCTCCGTAGTTTCCTTGGGCTTGCAAGCTATTGTCGAAGATTCATTGAGAATTTCTCTAAGATTGCAAAGCCTCTTTCCAACCTCCTCCAGAAGCATGTGAAGTATGTCTGGATGCCTAAATGTGACATCGCTTTCAACACCCTTAAAGAGAAGTTAGTCACAGCTCCAGTTCTGACTACTCCTGATGAACCCAAACCATTCGAAGTTTTCTGTGATGCTTCCCTACAAGGTGTCGGTGCTGTGTTAATGCAAGAGAAGAAAGTTGTGGCCTATACTCTCGCCAATTGAAGCCCAACGAAAAGAACTACCCCACTCATGACCTCAAGTTGGCGGCAGTTGTTCATGCTCTTTTAACACGGAGACATCTCTTGTTGGGAAGGAAAGTGGACATCTTCACTGATCATAAGATCCTCAAGTACATCTTCACTCAACCCAACCTCAACCTCAGGCAGACTCGTTGGGTCGAAATGATTCAAGAGTATAATCTGAGTATTGAATATACTCCAGGCAAGGCCAATGTCATTGCTGACGCTTTGAGCAGGAAGGCCTACTGCAATAGTTTAATTCTCAAGCCCTTCCAACCGGATCTTTGTGAAGCTTTCCGCAAATTTAATCTCCAAGTTGTTCCTCAAGGATTTCTTGCCAACCTCCAAGTCTCTCCTACTTTGGAAGATCAAATTCGTGAGGCACAACTTCTTGATGCAATGGTGAAGAAGGTGAAGATTGGGATTGCCAAGAGCAAACCCAAGTACAAGTGCTATCGCCTTGATGACAAAGATACTCTATTCTTCGAGGATCGAATTGTTGTTCCTAAGGGTGACCTTCGTAAAGTCATTATGAACGAGGCTCACAATTCACCCCTATCTATTCATCCTGGAAGTACAAAGATGTACCATGACCTTAAGCAGTCGTATTGGTGGACTCGAATGAAGCAAGAAATTGCTCAGTTCGTGAATGAATGTGATGTCTGTAGAAGAGTGAAAGCAGAACACCAACGGCCAGCTGGGCCCCTCCAACCTCTTGCCATTCCAGAATCGAAGTTTGACCATATTGAGATGGACTTCGTGACTGGATTTCCCAAGTCCAAACATGGAAATGATGCTATCTTTGTTGTCATCGAAAAGCTTACAAAAGTGGCTCATTTTCTTCCTATCAAAGAATCTATCACAGCAGCTCAGTTGGCAAAGCTATATACCTCCAGGATTGTCTCCTTGCAAGGCATTCCATAGTTGATATCTTCAGATCATGGAAGCATCTTTACCTCTAAGTTCTGGGACTCCTTTCAGAAGGCCATGGGCACCAACATTCGCTTCAGCACAGCCTTTCATCCTCAAACTAGTGGACAAGTCGAGCGAGTAAATCAAATTCTTGAAGATATGCTCGGGGCTTGTGTCATTTCTTTCGGTATGAAGTGGGAAGATTGTCTTCCATATGCCGAGTTCTCCTACAACAACAGCTTCCAAGCGAGTTCGGGCAAGGCCCCATTCGAGATTCTCTATGGCAGAACGTGTCGTACTCCTCTTAATTGGTCAGAGACTAGTGAACGCCAACTTCTTGGCAATGACTTGATCACAGAGGCTGAAGAAATGTGCAAAGTCATTCGTGAAAATCTCAAAGCCGCGCAATCGCGCCAGAAGAGTTACTATGATAGCAAGCATCATGACTTGGCTTTTGAGATAGGAGACCATGTCTACCTCCGCGTCTTTCCAATGAAAGGTACTCGTCCCTTCGGTATCAAAGGGAAGCTTGCACCTAGATACGTGGTTCCTTTCAAGATCATTGGGAAAAGAGGCGATCTCGTCTATCAACTTGAGCTTCCATCCAACTTTGCAAACGTACACGACGTGTTTCACGTGTCATAGCTTCGCAAGTGTTTCAAGACTCCTGACCGCACCATCAACTTCGAAGAGATTGATCTCCAAGAAGACCTATCTTATCATGAGAATCCTGTTGCTATCCTTGAAGAAACCGAGCGCAAGACTCGCAACAAGTCAATCAAATTCCTGAAAGTGAAGTGGTCACATCATTCCGGCCGAGAAGCCACCTGAGAACGCGAGGACCACATCCATTCCGAATATCCAGAGTTCTTACATTCTTAGATCTCGGGACGAGATCCTTTCGTAGTGGTGGAGTGTTGTAACGCCCCGGATGTATCATACCATATTTGTACTCCGACTCTTGTCATTTTCAGCTATAAGTTATGAGATTCCTGGTTGGGTTCTTGTCTTTGTTTTTATTTTGTCCATGTCATGCATTTCATATCATGTCATCATGTGCATCACATTTGCATACGTGTTCGTCTCATGCATCCGAGCATTTTCCCCATTGTCCGTTTTGCAATCCGGCACTCCTACGTCCTCCGACGCCCCTTTTGTCTCTTTTTGTAAGCGGGTGTTAAACTTTCTCGGAATGGACCGAGATTTTCCAAGGGGCCTTGGTTCACCACCGGTAGACCACCTGTCAAGTTCTGTGCCATTTGGAGTCTGTTTGATACTCCAATGGTTAACCGGGGAACCGTAAAGGCCTCGTGTGTGTTGCAGACCAACTCCCCTCCAAAGTGGCCCAATAACCCATCCAAACCCCCTCCATCCCCTCGGCCGTTCGATCACGATCGCGTGGCCGAAAACTGCACCTCATTTGGACTCTCCTAGCTCCCTCTACCTATAAATATGTGGCCCTCCCGGATTTTTCGGGCAGATGAAACCCTAGCCTAGCCCCTCGCCGCCGCCGGACATGTCCGGATCTCACTGGACGAAAATCGCCGCCACCCCGCGCCTATCCCGTGCCGCCACATGTCGCCACCGCGTCGTCCCTGCCGCCGGCCCGCGAGCCAGCGTCGGGCCCGCCGAGCCCATCCGCCGCCGCTCCATGCCCGCGCGCCCGCGCCTCCTCCTCGC
>NC_057797.1:335844233-335872235 GCF_018294505.1 Triticum aestivum
CGCCGCCCCTCACCGGTGACCCTGGTCCGCAGCATCGGCCACCGGAGCCACCCTTGCACCGGAGCCCGCGAACACCGCCGCCCCGCCGTCTCGGTCGCCACCGGAGTCCGCGAACGCCGCCGCCCCGCCGTCTCGGTCGCCACCGGAGCCCGGCGAGCTCCCCGGCGCAGATCCGGCCGCCTCCTTCTTCCACTCCGGCCAGCAGCTCCGACAAACCTTGTACCGCGCGCCAGATCCAGATCGGGAGAACCCTAGGGTTGACTTCGAATTTCCTCTAAGTCCTTTTATTTTACATTCTGAGCCCTTGTTCGTTGCATCATAACTTCTCATCCATAGCTCCGTTTTGCGCGTGCAATATATCAAATTGTTCATCTGGATGTGCTCTATATTTTGTTCCATTGCACCATGCTTGTTTGAGTCCATCTTGATTCTCAAATTGTTGATCCAAGAGTGCTATAAAATGTTAGTTCCTGATTCTTATCAGATCTTGAGCATTTGTCATTTTTGCCATGATTATTGTGTGCTGCATATGGGCATGAGCTCTACATGTGTTTTGGGCTATGCCATGCCATATTTACAGGGGTGTATGCCATGTAGTTTTGTGATCAGTGTGGTGACTAGCACAAGCATGCAAAGTAGCTCTCGTGATATTGCTGATTTCAGAGACTTAGAATTTCACTAAGTATTTGCTCTGCTGTTATTTTTATGCCATGTATTCATGTTGCTATAGAGAGATCCATGCTTCTTTTGAGTATGTTCAGTAAAGATTATTTTGACATATGGTTATGCTCAATCCATCCATACCCCTGTATGAATTTATGGAGTGCCCTAGCATGACTCAATCTTGCTCTACTTTTGCTATAAAATGTTCCTGGCAGATTGTTTACGTGTTAATCAATTTTGCCAAGGTTGTTGTAGTTGATCCATGCATGGTATGAGATTGTTCTTGCCATGGTTAGCTTCTTGAACATGTCTTCTTGCTGGTAGTATGCTTAGTTTATCATGCAATTCCTTGTGGTGAGTGAATCGAGCTTGCAAAGAGGCCTTCATAATTCTGTTTCTGCCATGTCTAGTTTTCTGCTAAGTCTGAATCTGTTAATGAAACTTGCTATGTTTACATGGGTGTCATCATCTTTTGTCAAGCATCTTGAGTAGATCACTGCCATGTGCTTTGTTGCTATGTTGGAGTGCAGTAGCTTAGTTTCTTGTTGCATTCTAGATGGCATCATGCTATTAATCGCAGAATTATGCCATTATTGTTTTGCTTGCCATTTGCAAACCGTGCATCCGATTCCGGTGATCTTTATATCGATTTCGACCGAAATCAACTCATATTTCTAGTGGCGCACTTGGTTTGCCAAATTTAGGCCTGGTTCAATCTTTTCCTTCTGGAGCTCGCATATGCATTGCATATCACATCCCGCATATCATGCCATGTTTTGCATCATGTTGCTTGCGCATTGCACCGTGGTTGAATGTGGTTTCCTTTGTTTGTGTTCTTGCCTTGGGTAGAGCCGGGAGACGAGTTCATGATCGAGGAACCCATTGAGTACGCTTACGAGGATCAAGCTTATGTCAACTTGGAGAACTTTGCGGGCAAGATGACCATACCCTCGAAATCACTTCTATCTTTGCGTGTAAGTTGTTCCCTCTATTGCTATGCCACGATACCTACCACTTGCTATATCATGCTTCCTATATTGCCATGTCAAGCCTCTAACCCACCTTTCCTAGCAAACCATTGTTTGGCTATGTTATCGCTTTGCTCAGCCCCTCTTACAGCGTTGCTAGTTGCAGGTGAAGATGGAGTTTGTTCCTTGTTGGAACATGATTATTGTTGAGATATCATTAGTATATCGTGTTTACTTTAATGCACCTATATACTTGGTAAAGGGTGGAAGGCTCAGCCTTATGCCTGGTGTTTTGTTCCACTCTTGCCGCCCTAGTTTCCGTCATACCGGTGTTATGTTCCTTGATTTTGCGTTCCTTACGCAGTTGGGTTATAATGGGAACCCCTTGACAGTTCGCCTTGAATAAACTCCTCCAACAAGGCCCAGCCTTGGTTTTACCATTTGCCACCTAAGCCTTTTTCCCTTGGGTTCCATGGACTCAAGGGTCATCTTTATTTTAACCCCCCCGGGCCAGTGCTCCTCTGAGTGTTGGTCCGAAATGAGTAGACTGCGGGGACACCTCGGGGCAACTTGAGGTTTGGTTTTACTCGTAGGATATCTCATCCGGTGTGCCCTGAGAACTAGATAGGTGTGACTCCTGTCGGGATTTGTCGGCACATCGGGTGGCTTTGCTGGTCTTGTTTTACCATTGTCAGAATGTCTTGTAACCGAGATTCCAAGTCTAATCGGGTCATCCTGGGAGAAAGAATATCCTTTATTGACCGTGAGAGCTTGTCATGGGCTAAGTTGGGACACCCTGCAGGGTTATGAACTTTCGAAAGCCGTGCCCGAGGTTATGGGCAGATGGGAATTTGTTAATGTCCGGTTGTAGAAAACTTGAAACTTAACTTAATTAAAATGCAACGATCGCGTGTGTAGCCGTGATGGTCTCTTTTCGGCGGAGTCCGGGAAGAGAACACGGTCTCGTGTTATGCATGAACGTAAGTAGTTTTAGGATCACTTCTTGATCAGTATAGCTTCTCGACCATGCTTAAATAGTCTTGATCGTGAGGGTGTGAGATGGCTGAGTCCCTGTGACTCACAGATTACTTCCAAAACCAGATGCAGGTGCCGACGATGCCAGTGCAGGGGACGCTACCGAACTCAAGTGGGAGTTCGACAAGGATTCAGGACGTTACTAGGTTTCCTTCCCGAATGATCAGTAGTGGAGCCCAGTTGGGGCGATCGGGGATCTATTGCATTAGGGGTTGTCTTTATTTATTTGGTTCCGTAGTCGGACCTTGATTGTATCCTGGATGATGTAATGCTATATTTATGTATTGTGTGAAGTGGCGATTGTAAGCCAACTCTTTATCCCTCTCTTATTCAGTACATGGGATGTGTAAAGATTACCCCTCTTGCGACATGCCTACTATGCGGTTATGCCTCTAAGTCATGCTCCGACACGTGGGAGATATAGCCGCATCATGGGTGTTACAGGCCGACTGTAACCAGGGGCTGAATTTGGCCCACAAGCTGAAGAGGCCAGTAACGGACCATAAGTAATGAAATTTCGGAAATGAGCACAAGAATAAATGGGCCCTTACAAGGCCGAAAGTTAACACTGGCTGGAAACCTCCGACGGGCTAATGGGCCGTTAGTGGGTATAAAGCGATACACTATTCATTACGAGACAGTTTCACCACGGGCCGTTAATGGGCCAAGATTTACAAAGGGCCTCATATGGGCAGAAAGACGTCATGGGCCAGACATGGGCCGGAAGTTACAACGGGCTAGAATCATACAGGACGGCCCAGATGATGCTACTAGGCCCAATTCGGGTAAGCCGTAATAGGCCGTGACCTAGAGGGTTGTATATGGGCTATATGGTAATAGGCCATTAACAGGTTTTCCGTGGGCGGGCCTGCTACCTCTTTGACCAAGTCAAACGGGCCCTTTTCACCGGAATGTGCCTCTGTTGGGCCGTGCCACGTGTCGATGTATCATAGGCGCCTCCTGTCCAGTGAGTGGATGACATCTGTCCCAACGGTGAGCCAACACGTGTTTCCTCCGCCAATGAGAATTTTACACGTGGAAAATCCCCATTGGTCCAAGTTGTTAACGGGTTATCGGATCCAAAACCGGACCCGATAGCTTAACGACGACCCGTTATGGTGGATGCCACATGTTGGTCACCCTTAACGAAAGCACTTCCATGAAGCACCATTTATCGTCATGGAAGTGGACACTTCTGTGATGATAATTTTGATAATGTCATGGAACACTTCTACGACAGCACAGGTATGACTATCTTATCATGTCGTAAAATCGTCATGGATGTACATGCATGATAGAAAACGTGACCTACTGTGACAAACATGTACCATCCCAGAAGTGTATTTTTTGTAGTGAAGTGTCCCATTAATCCTCCTCCATGCGCCTCCTGCAACAACAAAAGACGAACGAAGCTAGCTGGAATGCATAACTTGTTAGCACGAAACACAAATCCATCATTAAGGATGAACTTGTTCCATGTTCTTCCTTCTTTACAATTCTGCATTACATCTTTAAAATCAACGTCATGCACATATTGATATTTGATGCTCCCCAAACCAAATATTTTAAAGTCAAATTGTGAATGCATAGTATAACGGTGAGACAATGCATCAACAATAACATTTTCTTTACCATTCTTGTTCTTAATGACATAAGGGAAAGTCTAAATGAATTCAATCCATTTAGCATGTCTATGGTTCAGTTTTGCTTGACTTTTAATGTGTTTTAAAGATTCATGATCAGAATGTATAACAAATTATTTGGACCATAAATAATGTTGCCATGTTTCTAAGGTCCGAACAAGAGCATATAATTCTTTATCATAAGTAGAATATTTCATACTATGCCCACTCAATTTTCTAGAAAAGTATGCAATAGGTTTGCCATCTTGTAATAACACACCTCCTAATCCAATTCCACTAGCATCACATTCAAGTTCAAAAGTCTTATTAAAATCAGGAAGTTGGAGTAAAGGAGCATGTGTCAACTTATCTTTCAATACCGTGAAGGCTTCTTCCTGTGCGGTACTCCAAACGAAAGGCGTGTCCTTCTTTGTAAGCTCATTGAGAGGTGTAGTAATGGTGCTGAAATCTCTCACAAAACGCCTATAGAAACCAGCGAGTCCAAGAAAACTCCTCACTTGTGTGACCGTTTTGGGTTGTGGCCAACTCTTAATAGCTTCAATCTTTGCTTTATCAACTTCAATTCCCTGTGGAGTAACAACATAGCCAAGAAAAGTTTCTCGGTCGGTGCAAAAGGTGCACTTCCCAAGGTTACCAAACAAATGTGCATCACGTAGAGCAAGAAAAACAACATGTAAATGTTCCAAATATTCTTCCAAAGATCTGTTATAAATAAGTATATCATCAAAATAGACTATCATAAATCGTCCAATGAAAGCATGTAAAACTTTGTTCATTAATCTCATAAAAGTAATAGGTACATTAGTTAACCCAAAAGGCATGACTAACCACTCATATAATACAAACTTAGTTTTAAATGTTGTTTTCCATTCATCTCCCAATTTCATATGAATTTGATGGTATCCACTGCGCAAATCAACTTTGGAGAATATTGTAGAGCCACTCAATTCATCAAGCATATCATCAAGCCTAGGAATAGGATGACGATAACAAATAGTAATATTATTAATGCCTCTACAATCAACACACATACGCGATGTACCATCCTTTTTGGCACTAGTATAATAGGAATAGCACATGGACTAAGAGATTCACATATATAACCTTTGTCAAGCAACTCATGTACTTGACGCATAATCTCCTTCATCTCCTCTGGATTGGTACGATAGGGTGCGGCAGCGAAGCACCGGGAATTAAGTCAATCTGATTCTCAATACCTCGAATAGGAGGTAATCCCGGTGGCACGTCTTGTGGAAAGACGTCAGCAAACTCTTGCAAAATCTTAGTGACATCAGGAGGAAAAGGGGGAGGCACATCCTCGAATGAAAATATTGCCTCTTTGCATATGAAAGCAAGCAAACAGATTTGCTAAAATCTAGATCATCAATATCAGATTTGGTGGCAAGTAAACAACCATTCTAATTTAATTTCAGAAGCAACACTAGATGATGGTTTATAATTAGGCTTCATTTATAGCTCAAATTATTTTGCCACAATCTGATTTTCACTCTTATTTTGCTCCTGTTTTGCTTTACTAGCTCTATGAATATCATCTTTCAAAATCGAATCAGGAGACATCGGAAGCAAAGTAATACGTTTAGCCTTATTAACAAGAGTATACTGATTGTTTCTACCAGTGTATGATAATCCCCAAGTGCAAGGAATCATCGTAGAAATTTCCAAAGGTTGAAGTGATAAATATGGAGTGTTGAACCCATAAGGATATAAAGGTAAGATCAATATTCTCTCAAGTCCTATCTGCCACTGATACGACTCTACGTACACCGAACGTTTGCTTCCATCTAGAAACGAGAAATAAAACTACTTTGTGGATATGAAGAGGATAACTTTGCATGATATCGGAGAACTAAAACATAAAAGTAGGTGTTGTTAACATAAATTTAGAATATATTATTATATATTATAAATAGAGAGTGTGGAATAATGATGGATCGGTGTGCGGAATTGTCCTAGGCAATTTTTAACAAGATTGCTGGTCGTCATTGCAATTTTATATGATGGAGAGGCATAAGCTAACATACTTTCTCTTCTTGGATCATATGCACTTATGATTGGAACTCTAGCAACCATTCGCAACTACTAAAATCATTAAGGTGAAACCCAACCATAGCATTAAAGTATCAAGTCCCATATATCCCATACGCAACAATCCCCTTACTCGAGTTTAAGCTTTTGTCACTCTAGTAACGCTCTATAAGCAAATCATGAATGTATTGCAACACCCTACTGTGGGAATCCTTCATGTGTGCGCGGCACGGAAGGCACCATAGGACATCACCAAAATAAAACATACAACTCAAACGAATCTAGATCATCAATCACGCCAAAAGACAAAGGAAATCTACTCAAAACATCATAGGATGGCAAATCATTGGATCATAATATGTGGCATAAAGCACCATGTTCAAGTAGGGGATTACAGCAGGGTGCGGTAGAGTGGACCGCATAAAGAGATGAGGATGGTGATGAAGATGGTGATGTTGATGAAGACGATCACCACGGCAATGGTTCCCTCGATGGCACTCCGGCACCACCGAAAGAGAGGGGGAGAGTCTCCCCCTTGAGCTTCCTCCTCCATGGCCTCCCCCTAGATGGGGAGAGGTTTTGCCTCTGGTCCTTGGCCTCCATGGTGATGATGGCCCCCTCCGGGATCCTCCTCCATGGGCTCCGGTGATGATGGCCCCCTCCAGTACGGTGCCGGAGAGGGCCTAGATTGATTTTTCCTAGCTACAAAGGCTTGCGGCAGTGGAACTTCCAATCTAGGTTTCGTTTTGGAGTTTTCTCAATTTATAGGAATGTTTGGCATCGGGGACAAGTCAAGGGGGGGCACAAGGTGACAACAAGGTAGGGGGTGCACCCCCACCCTTCCGGTTACCCCTGGGCTCCTCTCTGGTATCTTTTCCCTCCATTATTTTTTATATTTTCCAAAAATATTCTCCGTAAATTTTCAGCCCATTCCGAGAACTTTTATTTCTACACAAAAAACAACACCACAGTAGTTCTACTAAAAACAGCGTCAGTCCAGTTTAGTTCTAATCAAATCATACCAAAACCACATAAAATCGTTATAAACATGGCATGAATACTTCATAAATTATAGATAGGTCGCAGACATATCCGCATCCCCAAGCTTAATTCTTGCTCGTCCTCGAGTAGGTAAATGATAAAATAAATAATTTATGAAGTGTGAATGCTAGCATAGTGTAAAAGTTTGATCAATTATAGTTCCAAACACTTTTTCTAGCATCATTATATATCATAAAAAGTAGCTCATCTCATAAAACTTCTCATGATCAAGTAGCAAGCTATTCACAAGTTAAAGTATAGACCATAAAGTTTCTTAAAAACTAACAAACCATGATCTTAGTCATCAAAAAAATGCAATTCATCTTATTTTCAGGAAGGGTCTATGTCAGAGCTTTTATTTAGCAAATCCCACATACTCAACTATCATATAGTCTTCCATGGTTGCTAACACTCAAAGCATATTGTTAGAACAAATAGCATCCATCAAACACAGAGAAAGATAGGGGCTTAATGTTCTGCCTCCCAACTTATTTATCATATACATAATTGTTAACAATAATAATTCATGATCAAATATATTTGACTGGCCATATAAGCTTGGATCTATCCCCACCACATGATGCTTGCCAACTAAAGAATAATTGAGTTTGAAATAGGAAGGGATACTCTTGACTCTTTCATAAAAGTAGATACATTAAAGTAAAAGATAGGCCCTTTGTAGAGGCAAGCATATGTTGTCATGTGGTTTTAAATGTTGGATGTGCAAACCATTAATGCAAATGAATGTCACGTTGTATTGCCATTTGTGATAGCAACCTTTATTATGTAGTCTGTCGCTTTATTTCTTTACTATCACAAATTCGTACAACACTTATTTTCCCTTGCAATAAAAGATCATACATATTTAGGAGCATTTTTTATTTCTTTTTGCACCGATGACAACTTACTTGAAGGATCGTATTCAATCTATAGGTAGATATGGTGTACACTCATGGCATGAAACTCGGTTTAAGGGTTTTGGATGCACAAGTAGTATCTTTACTTGGTACAACATTTGGCTAGCAAAAGATCCGAAGCAAGAACCATATGTTAGAGGATCCATAACAATATAACTTCTATGTAAATATACCCAAACATAACTCATTACGTTGTCTTCCTTGTCCAACTTCAACTAATTTGCTCAAGTTTGAAAATAATTAATGGGGCTCACAATCATAGAAGATGTCCAAGATAGTATATTTATATGTGAAATCTCTCTTCCTTCAATATTCTTTCATTAATTGTTCAAGTGACCAATGTTAAGTTTGCTAACTTTCAATAAATTTTACCACCTATGCTTCTTATAAGTGAAGTCATTACTCCCCATGGGATAAGCATATGAAGCATATATAATTTTAGATCTATAATATTAAATTCATTCAACCATTTACTCCTAGGATATAAGTGAAGCACGTGAGTAAATGACAAACTACTCCAAAAAGATATAAGTGAAGAACAATGAGTAGTCAAATAATTAACTAGCCATGGGAGGACACTCTCTCTCATTCAAGATTTCAAATCCAATGATTTTACTCAAACAACAATTAAAATGAAAATACGCTCCAAGCAAAACACATATCATGTGACGAATAAAAATATAGCTCCGAGTAAGGAATACCAAAGGTTTTGAAGACGAAAGAGGGGATGCCTTCCGGGGCATCCCCAAGCTTAGGCGCTTGAGTCTTCCTTGAATATTACCTTGGGGTGCCTTGGTCATCCCCAAGCTTAGGGTCTTTCCACTGCTTATTCTCCTCGTATCGATATCTCACCCAAAACTTGAAAACTTCAACCACACAAAACTTAACGAAACGTCATGAGATGGGTTCTTATGATAAAGAGTAAATCATTCACTTTGGTACTGTAAAAGACAAGATTCATAATTGTTCTCACACAATGCCTATTGTACCATATCATTTCTACAATTTATATTGAGCGATATAAGCCATAGAAACTAGAAAACAAGCAAACTATGCATTGAAAACAGAATATGCCAGAAATAGAACAGTCTGTAAGGATCTAAACAACAACCATACTTCTGCTACTCCACAGATTCGGAAAAATTAGGAAAACCTAGGAAATTTGTATATAGTGTAAAAAAATTCAGATCAAAAGCACGCTTCCATGATTTTTTAAAATTTTGGCAATGAGCGCAAAAGTTTCTATTTTTCAGCAAGAATCAACTATCACCGTAAGCCATCCCAAATGTCTTACTTGGCACTTTATTAAATCAAAAGCTATAAAACATGATTACTATAGTAGCTTAATCATGTGAACACACAAAAACTATAAGGATAAATATTGGGTTGTCTCCCAAGAAGTGCTTTTCTTTAATGCCTTTTTAGCTAGGCATGATATTCTAATGATACTCTTCCAAGCCCAATTCCGATGATATTTTATTCATAGTCTAAAAGATATAAGTGAAGTTGATAGAACATTCTACAAATAAGATAGATTTACCAATATCCAAGCTCAAAATATATATGTGAAGCACATGAAGCATTCTATAAAGCCATACTCAAAAGATTTAAGTGAAGCACAAAGAGCATTCTATAAAACCATACTCAAAAGATTTAAGTGAAGCACAAAGAGCATTCTACAAATCAACGAATGACTATCTCAAACTAGCATGATGCATAAAGGAAAATAAAGGAAAAATAATGCAACATCCCAATTTTCAATTTGGATGTTAATCATTAGGTCATCATATCCATCCATGACATGAGCATTTTGAACTTGATTTATTCGGACATTTTGATCCTAGAGACCTTAAGCAACTCAAGGACCATTTGAGAGAGTTGGAGGTTTTCATAAAATTTCATTTTTGAATTTTCAAACTTGGTAATTTGGATCAAAGTGATTTTTATTTGAAATTATTTTTCCAATTATTTCAAAATAAATAAAAAATTGGAGAAGATAATATGACTTCTTCAAAACAGCTAAGAAATAATGGAAATTTAATTTTGAACAAAAATATATTTTATTTGAATTTTATTTGATATTTTATTCGGTTAAATTAGGGGAAAATATGCATTTTTCAAAAATTGCATTTAGCCCATAAAAATGTTCACTTTCTCCTAAATATTAGGAGAGGACGGCGAAAATTATTGCTGGAATTTTAGGATTTTTATTTTATTTTATTTTGGATTTTCTTCATGGCGAATTTTTTTTTAAAAGTTTAGCGGACCGAACTGGGTCGAAGGCCTGGCCGGCCCGTCGCGCCACCGCCTACCCTGAGCCGTGCACGAGCCGGACTCCGGCGGGAGTCCGAGAGTGCCACGCCGCGCCGCCGCTTGGCCCCCTGCCCAAGTTGGACCGCCGCGACCCCCTTTATAAGCCACTGCCCGACCCCCTTTATAAGCCGCCGCCCCCTCCTCTCACCAGCCCCGCCACCGCTGCCAGCCGCCCACGCCGCCGCTTGTCGCTGATGCCTGCCGCCCGCGCCGCTAGCTTGCGCCGCCATCGCTCGCCGCTGCCGCCCGCACCGCCCGAGCCGCTCGCCGCTACCGCCGCACCACCCCGAGTCGCCGGAGCCCGCACCGGAGCTAGCTGCCGCTGTCAACCACCGGCCGATCCGCGCCGAACCTCCGCCGCCGTTTTTTTTCGCAAACTGGTATAACCGCTAAAAACCATCCCGTTTTTTTCTAGTTTCTGGTTTTTCTTTTTAGATCGGTTCATTTTATTAGGTTAGATTATTTAGCGAGCGTTCATTCGTTTAGATCTGTTAATGAACGTTTTCGTTCGTTAGTTTCTATTAGCGGACGTTCGTTTGTTAGATTTTTTAGTTTATTTTCGGCCAGGAATCTATCGGCGATTAGTTTTCTTACAGATTAGTCCCTGATCTTTAAACCCACAGTATTTTTTGCTCGTTTATCCAAATCCAATGAAACCAACGCCAAAATCTTCGTCGTGTTTCCCTCTGTCTAGTTAAACAACTCGAACATGATTTTGAAATTTTGAAATTTGGTTTCGAGCATATTTGAATTTAAACATCTTTTGATCGTAGTTTGTGTTTCGTAACTCCGATTCGATTGATTCTTTTTGCAAATCGAAGCTCTTCACTTGAACTTTCCGTTTAGATCTTTTCTTTTGGTTTTACCTTTGCATCTTATGCTTGAGTGCTTATGTATGCTATTGTTTGTTCACGATAGAGTTTCCGGAGTGCGAGGCTTGCTACTACGAATCTCTAGGGTGTTTCGATTGTCGGCAAGGCAAGTAACACTTTGATCATATCCCTTTATTACCCACTTTTTATGCATTAGTTTCAACCTCAAATATTGCATGAGTAGGATCTGATAACATGTGGGTGTGGGAAGTAGTTGTTGAGGTACGAACCTATTTTCTTTTATCAACCCTGGGTTTATACGTTATGATCTTATGGTTTTGCTATGCTCGTAGACGTGGATTGGTTTGTGAGATTCATGAAAGATGTGAGAGTTATATTAAACTAAGGGAAACTTAAGGTGGCTACATTAATACACATCTGGGTGGATTCGTTGTGGGCACCTGGGGAATCCAGTGTTGTCCTAGGAGATCCCAGGGAACCTGTGTGTTATCCTATGGAATGCCACCCACGCTCAAAGGGATCATAAGATTATTCATGCTAGAAACTTCCGTGTGCAGCCACAAGCCATTATGGGCTCTGGCATAGTTGAGTAAGTTGTGGGAATCCTTTCCATGATGGGCTAGCAGATGTAGGGGGTTGTAGGTGTACCAGCCTATCTATCGGTTATGGGGACCTCTTCGGAAAGACTATGTCCCGGTCATCCATTTCTCAAACATCATGCAGTGCGAGAAATTCAGCAGAGGAGATCGAGTCTTGTGGGGAAAAGTGCGCAAACCTCTGCAGAGTGTATAAACAAATCATGGTTAGCCGTGTCCCCAGTTATGGACATCTTGAGTATCTGGTAATTGAATTATTGTTTGATCTCATCACTTTACTTAATGAATCTCTTGGGTTATTAATACTATTTTGGGATTGAGTTGGTGTTACCTTCTCAATAATGCCATAAACTTTGTAGTAAAATAAAATATATTCCTTTGTTGTAGGGAAAATTAGCTTTATGCAAATGATATCCATAGAGACTGCATGAGCCAAATATGCATGTAGTGATAGTTGTTATCTGTTCATTGCTCTGTAGTGTTATCTTGCCATCATATTCCATGTACTGACCTACACGGCTGCAACGTATCATGTTGTAGAATTTTCAAACAAAGAGTAAGGTGCGATAGGTCATTGTCATGAACTTAGTTTTGTCGTGGAGTTGGATGGACTCATTTATCTTCGAAGCTTCTGTAGTTATCTTAATTTAGATGGCCTTCTGCCATATTATTGTAATAAGTACTCTAGTTGAGACACTCGATGTAATAAGTGTGCGATTGAACTCTGCAATAAATCCTCGAGTACTGTGTGTGTCAGCAATACCGATCCAGGGATGACACTTAAGCACAGAGACTACGGTCCATTGGGATCGGGTCGCTACAAATAAACTCAAAAGACACATATTGTGTGAACAAAACAAAAACAGGGGTATACCGATAATTATTGAAGAAGAAAGATGGGATGCCAACCGGGGCATCCCCAAGCTTAGATGCTTGAGTATCCTTAAAATATTTACTTGGGGTGCCTTGGGAATCCCCAAGATTTAACCCTTGCCTCTCCTTATTCTTCTCAGATCGGTAACTCCTCATTCTTCGAACACTTCATCCATACAAAACTTAACAAAAAACTTAGTGCGATTTGTTAGTATAATAAAGCAAATCACTACCTTTAGGTACTGTTGTAAACTCATTCCAATTTTGTATTAGCATTATATATACTATATTCCAACTTCACCATGGTTCATACCCCCCGATACTACCCATAGATTCATCAAAATAAGCAAACAACAGATAGAAAACAGAATATGTCAACAATAGGACAGTCTGTAGCAATCTGGAACTTTCGTATACTTTTGTAACTTCAAAAATTCTAAAAAACATTAGGACAATCTAAACAATTTGCAGAGAAGCACTATGTCAAAAATTCAAGATTTTATCATGCTCCAGTAAAAAATGAAAATTCAAATACTACAGCAAAAGTTTTTGTTTTTTCTACTGCACACACCAAATAAGCAATTTTAACATTCTAAAGCCAGACCTTGGCACATTACTTTTATAGTAAAATGGATATATACAAGGGGATACTTATTTTTGAGAAAATTCCATGAAAAATTCTACATTGTTTCCATGAGCATGAACACAAGTGTTCAAGTTTGACCCTCACTTCTCCAATGCATAACCTTCCAATCACTTCTCTTTTTGAAAAAGTTTTTAGGCATAAGAGGCAAGTAATTTTTTTGTATTTTCATTCTTTCAATATATTTTTATTTGTTTCACCCACAACTAAACAAAAACAAAAGGAAAAAATCTACTTAGTGAAGAAAGCAAACTAGCAAAGACGAGAATACCAACCCCACGCTATTGCTCCCCGGCAACGGCGCCAGAAAAGAGCTTGATAATCCCCAAGTGCAAGGAATCATCATAGCAATTTCCAAAGGTGGAAGTGATAAGTATGGAGTGTCGAACCCGCAAGGAGCTAAAGGTAATATCAATATTCTCTCAAGTCCTTTCTGCCACTGATACGACTCTACGTACACCAAACGTTTGCTTCCATCTAGAAAAGAGAAATAAAACTACGTTGTGGGTATGAAGATGATAACTTTGCATGATATCAGAGAACTAAAATATAAATGTAGGTATTGTTAATATAAAGTTAGAATATATAAATAGCGAGTGTGGAATAATGATGGATCGGTGTGCGGAATTGTCCTAAGCAATTGTTAACAAGATCGATGGTCTTCATTGCAATTTTATATGAGAGGGAGGCATAAGCTAACATACTTTCTCTTCTTGGATCATATGCACTTATGATTAGAACTCTAGCAAGCATGCGCAACTACTAAAGATCATTATGGTAAAAACCAACCATAGCATTAAAGTATGAAGTCCCCTTTATCCCATACGCAACAACCCCCTTACTCAGGTTTAAGCTTTTGTCACTCTAGCAACCCACTATAAGCTAATCATGAACGTATTGCAACACCCTATAGCGGGAATACTTCACGTGTGCGCGGCACGGAAGGCACCATAGGACAGCACCAAAAAAACATACAACTCAAACCAATCTAGATAATCAATCAACCCAAAAGACAAATGAAATCTACTCAAAACATCGTAGGATGGGAACACATTGTTGGATCATAATATGTGGCATAAAGCACGATGTTCAAGTAGGGGATTACAGTGGGGTGCGGGAGAGTGGATGATGTAAAAGAGATGAGGATGGTGATATTGATGAAGACGATCACCGCGGCGATGGTTCCCCCGGTGGCACCCCGGCGCCACCGAAAGAGAGGGGGAGAGAGTCTCCCCCTTGTGCTTCCTCCTCCATTGCCTCCCCACTAGATAGGGAGAGGTTCTCCCTCTGGTCCTTGGCCTCCATGGTGATGATGGCACCCTCCAGGATCCTCCTCCATGGCCTCCGGTGATGATGGCCCCCTCCGGAAGGGTGCCGGAGAGGGCCTAGAATGTTTTTTCGTTGCTACAGAGGCTTGCAGCGGCGGCGCTTCTGATCTAGGTTTCGTTCTGGAGTTTTCTCAATTTATTGGAGTGTTTGGCGTCGAGGACAAGTCAAGGGGGCCCACGAGGCGATGACAAGGTAGGGGCGCACCCTAGGGGGTGGGGGCCACCCTTGTGATTACCCTGGGGCTCCTCTCTGGTATCTTTTCGCTCATGTATTTTTTTTACATTTTCCAAAAATATTCTCTACAAATTTTCAGCCCATTCTGAGAACTTCTATTTCTACACAAAAAACAACACCACGATAGTTCTGCTGAAACAACGTCAGTCTGAGTTAGTTCTAATCAATTCATACCAAAACCATATAATTTTTTTATAAACATGGCATGAATACTTCATAAATTATAGATACGTCGAAGACGTATCAGTGTATAGATTTCTATCAAATTGCCATGGTCTATCAAGTAATAAGGAACATGCTTGCATGGGTACCACATCCCAATCAACATAATCAGCATATGTAGCGATACTAAAATGCACACAAACAGTACATGTTACTTTAACCTTGCCACTGTTGTTGAACCATTAGATGTAGTAAGGATGCGGATGGGGTCTTATGGTGAGAGACAGCTTCTCCACCATCTCCATGCTAGCCAACTTGTTGCAACTCCCTCCATCAATGATGACGCAGACAGAACGCTCCTTCACAACTCCCTTTATATGGAACAAATTATGTCTTTGATTTTGCTCAGCTTGTGTTACATGCACACTCGAAACACGTTGAGCAGCTAAACTCTCATACCTGTCAGCATCTTTAGCAGCCATGTATTGCAGATCATGTTAGGAATCATTTTCACCGTGTTCTTCACTTTCAATAAGAGCCAAAGTCTCCTCATCATAGTCACTAGTGGACGCATACCCACCATCCTTAGTAATAATGATCACACGAGGAGATGGACAATTGCTCGCATAGTGACCACACCCTTGCAACTATGACATATAACATCATGTGTTCACCCTGTTGATGCCATGGATGAGGAAGAGCTCTGTGCAGGACCAGAAGGTGTGCTCCTGGAAGATAGTGATGGTGGTGCTTGTTTTCTTGTATCTCGGTTGGAGTTGGAGGCTGAAGTCAGTGGTGCTGCAGTAGGACGTGTGGAAGTAAAGGATGTACATGGTGTCCATGATGAAGATCGACTTGCAGAACAATTAGTTCATGCCAATGATTGTCGATCCTGCACTTCACGTTCAGCTTTGCAAGCAAGATGGAATAAACAAGTGATATTATTATACTCCTTATACTCTAGAATGGTCTCAATCTCTCTATTTAATCCACCCATAAAACGTGCAACCATAGCTTCATTATCCTCAACAATACCACATCTAATCATGCCAGTTTGTAATTCCTGATAATATTGTTCTACATAATTTTTTCCTTGTCTTAAATGCTACAATTTTTGAAGTAATTCGTGTTGATAATATGGTGGAACCCAACGAGTACGCATAGTAGTTTTCAAAGCAGCCCAAGTAGATGAAATAGGATATAATCTACAATGTTCAGACCACCATACACATACAAAGCTAGTGAAAGCACGAACAGCAGCAGCAACAACATGTCTCTCCTCGGGATATTGTAAACATGTAAAACGTTGTTCTGTTTCTAACTCCCAAGTAAGATATATATCAGGCACATATCTACCCTCAAATGGTGGAATATTCAATTTTAGTTTAGTAATATGGTCATGATCTCGTACCTGAGGTGGTGGTGCAGCAACCCTACCGTTGCGATTATATGCATGAGGATGACCTGGTGGCGGTGGTGCTGGTGGTTGCACGTAGTTCTGATTTTGATCAACCGCATCCTCATAATATTCCTCCTCCACTACAGTAGCAGCAGGAGCTATAGTAGCATCAACAGCAGTAGCAGCGGCACCAGAAGTTTGTCCTGGCTCAAGAGGAACACGCTGCGCTCGCCCTGCTGGATCGTGAAGTGGTGGTTGTTTATGTTGTTGCAATGGTGCAGCAAATGCGGGTGGTGGTTGTGGTAGACGCGCGAGTACTTCATCGAACATGGCATCCAACTTGGTGTCAATTTTCTTCTCAATGTCATCAATCCTCTCCACTGCCTTTCCAAAGCTAGCCATCACGTCTTCCACCTGTTGACCTGTTGAAATTTATCATGAAGCTCCTTCTTTGTCATGTTCTCCTAGTCAATCTCATTGGCTTGTGGTCCTGCCATGGTTAGCAGCAATAGAAAACATACAAGAATATGATCCTATAGACTACTAGAAAGTGGTGGTGGTGGGGTGTCACAAATCCGTCAAGCAAATCTCAAATACTTACCAGTTCTTACCCAGCAGCAGGTCGTGATCGGCAACCGTTGTAGTCAGAACTCTCAAAGCTTGGATAGAGCCATTGCCAGGTGGTGGCAAACACACAATGTAGATGTATGTGGAGTTGGGAAGGCTTATGATATGGTGGCTAAAATGTCAGCAATAATCAATTCAGAGATGCAAAGTTGAATAAACGCTCAAATGGTACTATGCTAGTCCTAGGCTAGACCGTGCTAGAGACGCGAGCCTAGAACACTAACAAAATCATGGCACTGCATGAAAACAAAGGAAAAGCACACTCTGAATTTTTTTCGCTCTTTTTTTGCGCTCCTTTTTTTTGCTGAAAATCACTATAATGGCAAGTGTCTCAAAACTCTTCCCAAGTCAAAATAACAGGATAAGCATGAAAAAAATGACTATTTTTCGGAAACCAGGGCAGCGATGACCAAAAAGTGCGATTAAAAAGCAGTATGATGGCACGTGTCTCAAAAGACTCAAAAGCCTAAAAACAGGATAGGAGAAAATATTTTCACCTGCTGAAATTTTGGCCTAAAAATGGCCCGGGGTCTCCAGACTTTTCTTTCCAAAACCTAATCAGGCAAGGAAACACAAATCGGAAAATAGATGGATCTCGAAAACAAATCTAATATGAATAGAACTCGGATCGGTGGTGATATATTAACTTAATTGGTGGTGGTATATGTACTCAGATCAGTGGTGGTATATGCACTCGGATGGGTGGTGGTATATGAACTCGGATCAGTGGTGGTATATGGACTCAGAGAGGTGGCAGATACGCGGTGGTGGTATATGGCAGGGCCGATGATGATGGTGCGGCGGCGGCATGGAAACTTGTGACCAGAACTCGAAACTCTAAAAGACTAGACACTAACACCAGCACTCGACACGATGATGCAACCGCAAATTCAACCAAGCAAAAACCCTAAAAAGATTATGCAAAGGCTCAGATTGGTTCGGATATGATGAACTAACCCTATTTTTTTTGGCTTTTTTGTGTGGATTGTAGGTATGAAGAACAGACTCGATCTAAACTATGAAAAACTGCAAAATCTCACCGAGCAACCTGGAAATATGATACCACTTGATAGAGGCAAAGGCGTCCCGTCTTTCGATGAGAAGGTGATTATCATTTTGGAGGAGTAGACTTTGACGGTCTGACTACAAATGTGCCAGGACGTCGCGCCTTAGCAATCGCTAAACCAACTCCAAGAGGTTATTGACCACGCCGGAGCACGACCAACCTAACCATGAAGGTCTATTTACTACAAGCAAATGAAGAACAAGCAAGAAACTAAGATTGCAATCTGGATATTGCGAATATAAGATAAAATCTTTATTGATCAAGGTGGGGTTAGGTGACATCTTGGTTTGGTCGTTGAACATAAACAAAGTACGCAAAGCTGCAGCTATGGAGAACTTTAATCTAAACAGAACCCAAAGTCTAAACGGTGCCCTAAGGGCTGTCTATATGGCGGAAGAAGGCGGAATTTTTTGGCCCTTGGAGGAGGGGTCTGAAACCAACCATAACTCTTGTTTCCCCACACATAGGGACTCTAAAAATAGCCTATACTCAAGTATTTCGAAATTATATGGGCCTAGCCCAATAATAAGGTGACGCAACTCCTATAATAGCTTCTGGACTAAATTTATGAAGTGACATCTTGTATATTTCGTCCAAGGCTTCATGCACTCATTATGGTGGCTTCAAAGTCCCGAAATCATCACTTGTAATTCCATTCTTGTTACCCTTGCGCATGCCATCATCTCCATGCTTGATCTTGCTCCAATGTTCATCCTTCTTTTCCAAGCTAGGGCCTTCATTTGTAAGAAAGACAAATGTATCCAATTTAGGCATCATCATATTCTCATGAACATTAGAATCATTACCAAGAAACTAAATTATCTAGTAATTTAATTGCGTGCGCGAGCTCTAGTAATTGGTCCAGTATGTATAGTAGGAGGGATTGTGGATGTAACAATGGTATTGATGTCCTCATCAGGTCACTGATGGTATACCAACTTATTTATTCTAAGCAGATAGGATAACAAATAAAGTATTAATAGTAGTGATACGGGGTTGCCCAATCTTCACGAAGGATCAGCTCTATGTTGCGAATCAACGCCACCTGAAGGGTACGAAGGACACCCTCGATCCCAACCAACAACGCTGTCGGGTAAAGAATAACTAGTGCAACCTGACGAGACCGAAGCTAACTATTGCAAATGCAACAACCAGCGACAAATATTCGCCCAACCACACTCTTAGTTCCAATCCACGCAACCACGCACGAAGTTGGAAGCACGAATTGGTCACCGCCTCAACGGCTGCTGTTGTAAAATCACAAAGTGAGTTTACCCTCTTACAAGGCAAGATTACAAGAGCTAAGGAGGAAGTGAACTCTCAAACAATATTCTGGTTGCACTTAGCTAACCTATGCTGAAATCAAATTGCCAAAGAGTTGTGGCTGAAGTGGGGGAAGGGGTATTTATACTAGGAACAGCCCTCCTAGTTTAGGTGTGAAACCAGGCCAAAAGAGGGGCTCAAATTCATGCTAACCAGCTGGTCAAGGGAGCAAACTCATGGAGCCTCGCGCAGCAATTAATGCCCTGGACAGCTTGCATTGGAACTCTCATATCCTTTGACTCAGGACTCCAAATGATGCACCGTTTGATTTTCCTGAAAGTAGACTTCATATGCTCTCTATTTTGTACTCCCACACATGCTGGATGCTCATATATTTGCGTTGCATGATTCTGCAAGTTCTGGGACGAATTCTGGAACTGCACATGCAACAATAGCGTGTTGAGATGGCTTGCTATTCTTCCTTGCGGTGTAACTAGTTGTCCTTGTCACCAAAACAAGGCTTTCATCAAAGTTGAAACTTGTTCTCTTTAAACTTGTTGAATGGGCTCCAAAACTTGGTTCTTCATGTGCTGAATGTTGTTGGTTGTCCTCGACATTGTACCTAAGTAAAATCAGCACACGAGATTTAGGCAGTATAAAGTTCTCATGGTCATTTGAATTATGATAAGCTAGGAGCGCGTTCACCTCTTGTGCTATTTGTTTGGCACGGCTCCTTGTCATGGGACCCAAATAGATCTTCTTTGTAGAAGCTTCACTTGATGGCTGAGATTTATCATCAGGAGAAGATGATAAACAAGGTGAACCTGGGATGTCCTCATCATCCTCCCCCTCTTCAAAAGGAGTCGTCCTTGACTCTTGACCCTCTTGATCGAAGCATGGAGACAAATCAGCAACGTTGAAAGTTGGACTCACAGCATAGTCTTCAGGAAGCTCGATTTTGTAAGCATTGTCATTGATCTTGGCCAAGACTTTGAATGGTCCATCTCCACGAGGCATTATCTTGGATTTGCGCTTCTCTGGGAACCGATCTTTGCGCAAATGTATCCAAACTAGATCTCCGGGCTCAAAAGTTACCTTCTTGCGATTTTTGTTTGCCTTAGCAGCATAGTACTTGGACTTCCTTTCTATCTCTTCTCTGGTCTTCTCATGAATCTTCTTCACATATGCAGCACGCTTGGAAGCCTCCATGTTACATCTCTCTTGCAATGCAAGTGACAGCAAGTCAATTGGTGCAAGTGGTTTGAATCCATATACCACCTCAAATGGGCACATGTTTGTTGTAGAGTGAACTGCCCGATTGTAAGCAAACTCCATGTGCGGCAAACACTCTTCCCACTTCTTCAAATTCTTCTTGATCATTGTACGCAGCAAGGCTGAGAGTGTGCGGTTCACTACCTCTGTTTGCCCATCAGTTTGGGGGTGACACGTTGTTGAAAACAGCAACTTGGTTCCTAATTTTGCCCACAATGTTTTCCAAAAGTAGCTCATGAACTTCACATCTCGATCTGAAACAATAGTCCTTGGCATTCCATGCAAGCTAACAACTTCCCTGAAAAACAAATCAGCAACATGTGAAGCATCGTCGTTCTTGTGGCACGGAATGAAGTGTGCCATTTTTGAGAACCCATCAACCACAACAAAAACTGAATCTCTCCCCCTCTTAGTCCTAGGCAGTCCTAAAACAAAATCCATGCTAATATCTTCCCAAGGAGCATTTGGAATAGGTAGGGGAGTATATAAACCATGGGAGTTCAGTTTAGACTTAGCTTTGTGGCATATGATGCATCGCTGCACAAATCTCTCAACGTCCTTCCTCATCTTTGGCCAATAAAAGTGATCGGCCAACAGCTCATAAGTTTTCTCACGACCAAAGTGTCCCATTAATCCTCCTGCATGTGATTCCTGCAACAACAAAGGCCTAACCGATGAATTTGGAACACACAACTTGTTAGCCCTAAAAAGGAACCCATCATGCACATGATATTTATCCCAACCTTTCCCATCTTTACATTTTGCATATGGTTCTGAAAATATATGATCAGTGCAATACAGTTCTTTTAAGCTGTCAAGTCCTGGTACCTTCACTTCTAATTGTGTCAAAAGAACATGCCTACGGGACAAAGCATCAGCAACCATGTTTTCCCTTCCTTTCTTATACTTCACAACATATGGGAAAGTTTCAATGAATTCTACCCATTTAGCATGCCTACGATTCAGTTTAGCTTGGCCTTTCAAATGTTTCAAGGCCTCATGATCAGAATGTACAATAAACTCTTTAGGCCATAAGTAGTGTTGCCAAGTTTCAAGCACTCTAACCAAGGCATACAACTCCTTATCATAAACAGAATAATTCAGTTGTGCACCACTCAGCTTCTCACTAAAATATGCTATTGGTTTTCATTCTTGCATTAACACACCTCCAACACCTATTCCACTAGCATCACATTCTATCTCAAAAGTTTTAGTGAAATCAGGTAGAATGCAAAGGTGCTTCAGTTAATTGTTTCTTAAGCTCAAGAAATGCTTCTTCTTGTGGTGCACCCCATTTAAAGGGAATTCCTTTCTTTGTCAATTCATTCAAAGGTGCAGCAATTGTACTAAAATCTTTCACAAACCTCCGGTAGAAACCAGCAAGGCCATGAAAACTTCTCACCTGGCTTACATTCATTGGAGTTGGCCAATTCTTGATTGCTTCCACCTTAGATTCATCCACTTCAATTCCCTGTCCTGAAATGACATAGCCAAGAAAAACAACCTTGTTTGTGCAAAAGGAGCACTTCTCAACATTAGCATATAGTTTTTCTGTCCTTAGCACATTTAGCACTTGTTTTAGATGTTCAATATGTTCCTCAATGGATCTGCTATAGATTAGGATGTCATCAAAGTACACAACAACAAATTTTCCAATGTAAGCTCTCAAAACATGGTTCATCAATCTCATGAATGTACTTGGTGCATTAGTTAATCCAAAAGGCATGACTAACCACTCATACAACCCAAATTTTGTTTTGAAAGCAGTTTTCCATTCATCTCCTTCTTTCATCCTAATCTGATGGTATCCACTCCTCAAATCAATTTTAGAGAAAACAGTAGAGCCACTCAATTCATCAAGCATATCATCTAACCTAGGAATAGGATGACGATACCTAATAGTTATAATATTGATAGGCCTACAATCCATTACCAATCGCCATGTGTCATCTTTCTTGGGCACCAAAATCACAGGTACAACACAAGGACTTAAGCTTTCATGCACATGACCTTTATCTAAAAGTTCTTGTACCTGCCTTTGTATCTCCTTTGTTTCTTCAGGATTGGTGCGGTAGGGAGGTCGATTCGGAAGTGATGCTCCTGGAATGAGGTCAATCTGATGTTCTATGCCACGCAAGGGAGGTAGGCCAGCGGGTACTTCCTCCAGAAAAACATCCTCGAATTCCTGCAAGACATCACAAACAGCACTAGGGAGACATGTTAAGTCGTTAGCTGAAAGCAAAGCATCTTTGTACACAAGTACAACGACCACTTGATTTGGGTTGAGCCTCACATCTCTCAGTTCTGATTTGGTGGCTAACATTACTAAGTTCTCTCCCTCTCTTTTATTCTTCTCTCTTAGATTTGGCTTGTGGCGCTCACTCACCGATTTGTGGATCTCTCTCTCGCTCTTTTTCTCTCCCTCTTTCTTACTCACTATTTTTACTTCAGAAACTTTTTGCAAGTGCTCAGCCATGATTTGTTGGGGTGTCATGGGTCTAAGCACCAAGTCTTTTCCTCTCCACTTGATGGTGTATTGATTGGTTCTGCCACAATGTTGAGCTGAATGATCATATTGCCACGGTCTGCCCAACAGCAAGTGACACACCTTCATTGGCACCACATCACACTCGACGGTGTCATTATAATCTCCAATCTTGAATTGCACCTATACCATGTGTGTGATCTTAATCTCTCCACATTCACTCAACCATTGTATATGATATGGATGAGGGTGTTGTAGTAGCTTCAGCCTAAGCTTATCACACATTTCTTTGCTTGCAAGATTGTGACAACTCCCACCATCAACAATTACCTTGCATACCTTGTCTTGCACTTTGGCTCTTGTTTGAAACAGATTGTGTCGTTGTCCATTCTCAGCTTCTTTGATCTGCACACTCAAAACTTTAGTGACAACAAGAGAGGCACCTTGCTCATAATCACAATAGGTTTGCTCATCACCATATGAACCATCACCATCTTCAGTTTCTTCTTCAGGTTCACTACAAGACTCATATTCTCCATTCTCGGTGATCAGCATGGTACGCTTGTTGGGACAATCCTTCTTCATGAGGCCACGTCCCTTACATGTAAAGCACTCTATCTCACTAGTTTTCCCCATGGAGCCAATGGAGGATGAACTAGGAGCTGCAAATTTGCTCTTCTCCTTCAAATTTGATGCATCATTTCTGCTCGTGGCTGCACGTGCATGGGGCTGATTTCCACCACCAGAACTAGTCATAATACCCCGACCAACGATGAATTGAGGTATAAACTTACTCCCACTTGATGTAGCTCGAGCTATGAAGGACGTAGTTCTGTTTTGCTTCGAGTCTTCTTGCAATTGACGTTCAGCCTTAGAAGCAAGATGTACCAGCTCTACTACATTATGATATGGCTGCAAATCAACCACTCGTTTAACATTAGGATTCAGCCCATAGAGGAACCTTGCCATGGACTGCTCCTCATCTTCATGTATGTTGGCTCTTATCATTGCCTTCTCCATCTCCTTATGATACTCCTCAACTGATAACTTTCCTTGCCTCAAATTCTGGAGCTTATCAAAGATGTCACGTCTATAATGCCTTGGGAAAAATCTTGCCCTCATCTCTCTTTTCATTTCTGTCCATGTAGCAACAGCTGGCTCTTCTTCTTCTTCTTCTTGCTGAATCTAAACTTGCTCCCACCAAATTAGATCATAGTCTTCAAATTCAAGTGAGGCCATTGCTAATTTCTTCTCTTCAGAGTAGTTGTGCATGCAGAAAATCTTGTAAACCTTCAATTCCCATGTGAGATAACTTTCTGGATCAGATCCACCATCAAACTTGGGCATGGTAAATTTCAGCTTTCCAAACCTCTCCTCCTCATGCCGTCCACGACCATAGTTTCTACGATGATGAAATCTGTCATTCTGGTGCACGCCTTCTTCATCTTCATCAAACGCATCTCCACTTCCTTCATGGTGCAGATTTGCTCTTCGGTGGCCTCCTCTAAGACCACGACCAGCAGCAGCTTCATGATGACCATGTCCATTACCATGATCATTTCCATGTCCAGGATCGGGAGGTCTCATGGCATGGGGAGTAGGAGCACGGTTTCTTATAGCTTGTGCATTGGAGGTAGCACCTTCCCCATCAGTTACATTTTGTTCTTCACCATGGACACTTGCATCTTCTCGGTTCTGACGAAGCTCTCGCACAATATCAGCAACAATACCAGTCCTCATGGCTGCCATGTTCTGAGTGAGTTGCTCATCAACATTAACCATAAGTTGCTGCAAATCTCTTGACAACTTGTCTTGCTTCTCTTCAATTGGGTCAAGGCTGTTTCTGAACTCTCGGCGTAGATGATCACGTAATGCGTTGAAGTGAAACCGTGTGACGGGCTGATTGAGATGCCCATTTCCTTCAACATCATACTCGTTTTCTTCACCTGCCATGGTTAGTTCTCCAAAGCCCTATAGTACTAGAAGCATATATGTGGATAACAACTCAAGTAATTGGTCCAGTATGTATAGCAGGAGGGGTTGTGGATGTAACAATGGTATTGATGTCCTCATCAGGTCAATGATGGTATACCAACTTATTTATTCTAAGCAGATAGGATAACAAATAAAGTATTAATAGTAGGCTATCAAAAACAGGCTATGCATCGTAATAGGAGCTACTAGAACAACAACAGTACAAAATCTAATGCAATAATAAGAGAGAAAGAATGGGTGATATATGGATGATCAAGGGGGTTTTGCTTGCCTGGAAGCTCTGTTGAGAAGAAAGGGTCGTCGTCGACGTAGTCATACTGGGGCTCACCGGCAGTTTTGTGGTCTACCCAAAGAATAGATGAGAGGGGGAAACGGATAAACAATGGAGCAATCAAATGCAACACAATGCATGCCATTAGAAAATGTGGTGTTGATGTGACCTAATGCAATTCTAAGCATCTTAAAATAAGAGGGAAAACATTTGGTAATATTTCCCAGCTCCAAGTATTTTTTGGTATATTGATTTTCATTATGTTAGAGGGGTGTGGCAGGTATGTGGATGTCATATTTGGATTCATTATATTTTTCTGAGCAACTTTCATATACAAATCATTTTCATCTAAGTTACGGTTTATGTTCTATGAATTTCCAAAATTCTATTGATTTTCTGAACTTAAACTAATTCGAAATATTAAATAGTTGAATTGCAAGGTACACCTAGAAGTGTACCCAACCAGGAGCTGCGTGAGGGTGACAGACGGGTCTAGTTAACTGCTTAGTCAGTAGTTGACTAGTCAAACTGTCCAGGGGCCACACCTGTCATAGACTGATTGTTTAATTGATTTTAGTTATTCAGATTAATTTCCAACATGATCCACATGTCATAGTCTATTAATTAAACTAAACAAATAATTTGATTAGCCTAATTAGTTTTACAGGGCCCACCCATTGGCCAGGGGCACAAGCCAGCCCCTCTGGTTGGGCACACGCGCACAGAGAGGGCTCGGCTATGGCCTTGGCCATGGCCAGGGTGGCGGTGCACGGGGGTAAGCAAAGCGATGGGATTGATCAGTGCGGCCGATGACAGGCGAGTAGCGGCAGGCGGCGTTGAGCCTAGCCGTGGGCGACAACGGCAGTAGGAAGCGGCAAAAACAGTAAGCAACAGTGACAACACAATAAAGCAGCAGCATCTAGCAAGCATCAGCAGCAGTAGTGGTGCTGGAGGTAGTAGCGGGTGTGTGGCTTTGCGGGCGCGTGCGTGAGGCCGGCCGGGCGCGGCCTAGAAGTAGGCACACGCGATGGGAACAGCTGGAGCTCCAGCGTAGACATGGGCGAGCATGGGGGTGGCGGCACGGTGACAAATCAAAGGGTTAAATGAGGGGAATTGGCGCGGCTCAATGAGGGGAGGGTCAGGGACGTGCTCAAGTGGGTTGGGGAAGTCCGATGGCGCGGATCCATGGAAGGGACAGTGGCGGTCGTCGATGAAGAAGACCAATGATGGCAAGCACACGGTGGTTGCCCACACGACACAATGTGCCTAGTAGAAGGATATGTCCATGGCGCAGCTTCTAAACATCTTTTCATGCGCCCGGGAGGTCGGTGGCCGCGACGTCGGTGATGGCCATGGTAGGTGCGGCGCGGTGGGGTACTGTGAGCGAGAGAGCGAGGGAAGGGGAGAGAGATGTGGATGCTAGGGTTGTCCACCGCGTCTGGGAGGGTCTTATACATCTCGGGTATCCACAAGATGATCGACGCAGTGACATCTGCGGTGTGGACTGACACACGACGGCCAACGTGCCCCTGATGAGCAGAGGTTGAAGGAGGGGCACTGGTGGACTAGGTTGTGCACTATTCCAATGGGGCCTGGTTCAATCTTTTCCTTCTGGAGCTCGCATATGCATTGCATATCACATCCCGCATATCATGCCATGTTTTGCATCATGTTGCTTGCACATTGCACCGTGGTTGATTGTGGTTTCCTTTGTTTGTGTTCTTTCCTTGGGTAGAGCTGGGAGACGAGTTGGTGATCGAGGAACCCGTTGAGTATGCTTACGAGGATCAAGCTTACGTCAACTCGAGAACTTTGCAGGCAAGATGACCATACCCTCGAATTCACTTCTATCTTTGCTTGCTAGTTGTTCGCTCTATTGCTATGCCACGATACCTACCATTTGCTATATCATGCCTCCCATATTGCCATGTCAAGCCTCTAACCCACCTTTCCTAGCAAACCGTTGTTTGGCTATGTTACCGCTTTGCTCAGCCCCTCTTATAGCGTTGCTAGTTGCAGGTGAAGATGGAGTTTGTTCCTTGTTGGAACATGATTATTGTTGGGATATCATTATTATATCTTGTTTACTTTAATGCACCTATATACTAGGTAAAGGGTGGAAGGCTCGGCCTTATGCCTGGTGTTTTGTTCCACTCTTGCCGCCCTAGTTTCCGTCATACCGGTGTTATGTTCCTTGATTTTGCGTTCCTTGCGCGGTTGGGTTATAATGGGAACCCCTTGACAGTTCGCCTTGAATAAAACTCCTCCAGCAAGGCCCAACCTTGGTTTTACCATTTGCCACCTATGCCTTTTTCCCTTGGGTTCCGC
>NC_057797.1:335872555-335890668 GCF_018294505.1 Triticum aestivum
GGGGCCACCTCGGGGCAACTTGAGGTTTGGTTTTACTCATAGGATGTCTCATCTGGTGTGCCCTGAGAACGAGATATGTGTGACTCCTATCGGGATTTGTCGGCACATCGGGCGGCTTTGTTGGTCTTGTTTTACCATTGTCGGAATGTCTTGTAACCGGGATTCCGAGTCTGATTGGGTCATCATGGGAGAAGGAATATCCTTCATTGACCGTGAGAACTTGTGATGGGCTAAGTTGGGACACCCCTGTAGGGTTTTGAACTTTTGAAAGTTGTGCCCGCGGTTATGGGCAGATGGGAATTTGTTAATGTCCGGTTGTAGAAAACTTGAAACTTAACTTAATTAAAATGCAACAACCACGTGTGTAGCCATGATGGTCTCTTTTCGGCGGAGTCCGGGAAGAGAACATGGTCTCGTGTTATGCGTGAACGTAAGTAGTTTTAGGATTACTTCTTGATCAATATAGCTTCTCGACCATGCTTTGCTTCTCTTCTCGCTCTCATTTGCGTATGTTAGTCACCATATATGCTAGTGGTTGCAGCAGCTCCACCTTACTACCTTTTCCTACCCATAAGCTTAAATAGTCTTGATCGCGAGGGTGTGAGATTGCTGAGTCCCCATGACTCAGAGATTACTTCCAAAACTAGATGCAAGTGCCAACGATGCCAGTGCAGGGGACGCTACCGAACTCAACTGGGAGTTCGACGAGGATTCAGGATGTTACTATGTTTCCTTTCCGAACAATTAGTAGTGGATCCCAGTTGGGGCGATCGGGGATCTATTGCATTAGGGGTTGTCTTTCTTTATTTGGTTCCATAGTCGGACCTTGATTGTATCCTGGATGATGTAATGCTATATTTATGTATTGTGTGAAGTGGCGATTGTAAGCCAACTCTTTATCCCTCTCTTATTCAGTACATGGGATGTGTAAAGATTACCCCTCTTGCGACATGCCTACTATGTGGTTATGCCTCTAAGTCGTGCTCCGACACGTGGGAGATATAGCCGCATCGTGGGTGTTACAAGTTGGTAATCAGAGCCTTCCCCGACTTAGGAGCCCCCTGCTTGATCGAATCGCTGGCGTTGTTGAGTCTAGAAAAATGTTTTGAGTCTTATAGGTTTATATATATCGGAGAGTAGGATTCTTTTTACTCCTCGGTCCCTTTGTTGCTCTGGTGAGGCCTCCTGACGTAGAGTTTTGACTCTTCTCTCCTCAAATTTCACTAATAAAAATTTAGGATCACTCGGGTATCTTGGAATCGTTTCGATGGTTTTGTGATGAGAACATTGTTCTTGGTGCCTCCTAACATTTAGGGGTTGTGGCAGTGTCCCGGGGAGTTGAGCTCCGAGGTGTTGTCATCACAATTTTATCGTTGCAGTTCTGGAATACCTGAGTTCGCCGACATAAAAAATCTCCTTTATGCAGTTGTTGGTGAGATAACCTCGACGCCACCCAGTACTGGGGCAGGAGTTCGGGAGTATTGCCATAACTTGTATAACGGATGCTTTCCGAAGGTTGAGGTAAATGATTTCCAAAGGTTTCTTGGTTATGTGTTGAAGGATGGATACAGCTGGATGTAGGATTTGCTAGTTTTTGGTGAGATATTATGCTTCCCCTGTATCCCCAACACCTTATTGCATAACCAGAAAGTTTTGGGAGTTTCATAGGTGGGAATTCTTGTAACTCTAGCATTTCTTCCCGCAGATATTTTCTTTGTGATTGGGTAATCCTTACCAATTATTTGTTCATATCCGTACCTTGTTGTTTTATTCATCTACCTTTATCTAAGTGGCTTCTCAATTTATGGAAGTGTGATCATTTACTTTAGAATTCATTTGTTCATTCTTGTTCGAATGTTAAGGCTACATGTTGCAATTTTGATCCATTGACTCAGCTTGAATATATGTCTTTCAAGATGCTAACGGATGTCAACCTCTTCAGGATGGCTCCTCCAACGCGTCAGAATCCGGAACCTCCGCCACCACCTCCACCTCTGGAGGCATGGCAAGCTGTCATGGCCGCCACCAACGCCAACACGCAGATGCTTATGAAACTCTTGCAAGAGCACAACTAAGGAAATCAAGGCCATGGCAACAATCAAGCTCGGTTTGCTACCCTCAACCAGTTCCTCACAAACCAGCCGAAGTCCTTCAGTAACTGTGTCGAGGCCACAGATGCTGACGATTGGCTCGTGGATATCTGTAAACATTTTGAGTGTAGCAATGTCAGGCCTGAGGACTTTGTCAAGTTTGCTTCGTTCCAACTCAAAGACCAAGCTGCTGAGTGGTATCAACAATACAAAGATTCCAGAGGAGGTCGTGTGATTACTTGGGATGATTTCCGCCGAGACTTCAAAGCTCACCACATTCCTCAAAGTGTTGCTGAGAGTAAGCGTGAGGAGTTCCGCAATCTGAAGCAAGGAAGCTTGTCTATTTACCAATACTACATCCTGCTCTAGAGGCTCGCTCACTTCGCCAAACAAGACGGCCCTGACGAGAAGAGCATGATTTATCAATTCAGAGGTGGACTCAGAGAAGATCTGCAACTAGCTCTCATGCTTTTTGAGCTGACCAAGTATGATGAATTCTACAACATGGCACTAAAGCAAGAAGCTTCTCAGCTCAAGTGTGATGCTTCTAAGAAGAGAGTGAGGGATGCAACTCCTTCTTGTTCTTCTTCAACTCAAGTGGCATCTAAGCAGCAAAAGTTCTGGTTGCCTCCTCCTCCTCCGTTCCATCAGCCTTATCAGCAGAAGAGCAAAGGTGGTAATGGATATTCCCACCCACCCAACCCAGGCTATCAGAACAAAGCTTCGTCTCATGCTCCAAGGTCAAGTGCTCCGTATCACCGGCCGCTCTCAGAGGTTACGTGCAACAAGTGTTAGCAGAAAGGGCACTATGCGAACAAATGCTTCAACCAGAGGCGTCTTCTGCCTCATCCTCCTATGAGATCTGCCAGCAATGCAGTGGTCAAGCATAATCCCAAGTTTGCAAAGGTCAACATGATGAATGTAGCTCAGGCAGAGGACTCTTCAGAAGTGATCATGGGTAACCTTCCTGTTAATGATATTCCTGCAAGAGTTCTTTTTGATACTGGTGCATCGCATTCTTTCATGTCATTCCCATTTGCACCGGAGCACAATGTTGACACAGAGGTTTTGTCCAAAGTCATGCAACTTGTTTCTCCCGAAAAGCTTATGACTTCTAGTTTGGTTGCTCCTGATGTCTCTGTCCAGTTTGGAGATTATAAGTTTCTGTCTTCTCCTATGGTTCTTGGTAACTCGGATATTGATCTAATTCTCGGCATGGACTGGCTTTCTAAGCACAAGGCTCAGCTTGATTGTACTGCCAGGCAGATTCAATTGACACACTCGTCTGAGGATGTGATCATCTATGCCACTCATGATGATACCAGTTGACTGTTTTCTCTCAAAGAGAAGGGCGAGTTGAATGCCATCTCTCAAATTCCAGTCGTTTGTGAATATCAAGACATCTTTCCAGAAGAGCTTCCGGGAATGCCTCCTCATCGGCCAGTTGAATTCGTCATCGATCTGGAGCCTGGCACGGAACCTGTTTCCAAACGTCCTTACAAGCTTCGACCAGAAGAGTTGAAGGACCTGAAGAAACAACTCGATGTACAAGAGCGTATCGGTCTGATCTGACCGAGTTCTTCTCCATGGGGTTGTGGTGTTCTTTTTGTAAAGAAGAAGGATGGCACGGACCGACTTTGTGTCGACTACCGCCCACTGAACAAGAAAACCATAAAGAACAAGTATCCACTTCCCAACATCAATGAGCTTTTCGAACAACTCAAAGGTGCTCAAGTATTCTCAAGCTTGACCTCCGTATGGGTTATCATCAGATTCGCATTCGTGAACAAGATATCCCCAAGATAGCATTCAGAACAAGCTATGGTTCCTATGAATACACTGTCATGTCTTTCGACCGTGTCAATGCTCCTCCAACGTTCTCTCGCATGATGAACTTCATCTTCAACCCTTACACAAATGACTTCGTCTTGGTGTATCTCGATGATATTTTGGTCTTTTCCAAGAACAAGGAGGATCATGCCAAGCACTTGAGATTGGTGCTGGACAAACTCAGAGAACATCAATTCTATGCGAAGTTTTCAAAGTGTGAGTTTTGGCTCGATGAGGTTCTCTACCTTGGGCATATCATCTCCGCCAAGGGCATAGCTGTTAATCCTGAGAAGGTGTCTGCAATTGTGAATTGGGAACCGCCTCAGAATGCGAAGCAGCTCCGTAGTCTCCTCGGGCTTGCAAGCTATTGTCGAAGATTCGTTGAGAATTTCTCTAAGATTGCAAAGCCTCTTTCCAACCTCCTCCAGAAGCATGTGAAGTATGTCTGGATGCCTAAATGTGACATCGCTTTCAACACCCTCAAAGAGAAGTTAGTCACAGCTCCAGTTCTGACTCCTCCTGATGAACCCAAACCATTCGAAGTTTTCTTTGATGCTTCCCTACAAGGTGTCGGTGCTGTGTTAATGCAAGAGAAGAAAGTTGTGGCCTATACCTCTCGCCAATTGAAGCCCAACGAAAAGAACTACCCCACTCATGACCTCAAGTTGGCGGCAGTTGTCCATGCTCTTTTAACACGGAGACATCTCTTGTTGGGAAGGAAAGTGGACATCTTCACTGATCATAAGAGCCTCAAGTACATCTTCACTCAACCCAACCTCAACCTCAGGCAGACTCGTTGGGTCGAAATGATTCAAGAGTATAATCTGAGTATTGAATATACTCCAGGCAAGGCCAATGTCATTGCTGACGCTTTGAGCAGGAAGGCGTACTGCAATAGTTTAATTCTCAAGCCCTTCCAACCGGATCTTTGTGAAGCTTTCCGCAAATTTAATCTCCAAGTTGTTCCTCAAGGATTTCTTGCCAACCTCCAAGTCTCTCCTACTTTGGAAGATCAAATTCGTGAGGCACAACTTCTTGATGCAATGGTGAAGAAGGTGAAGATTGGGATTGCCAAGAGCAAACCCAAGTACAAGTGCTATCGCCTTGATGACAAAGATACTCTATTCTTCGAGGATCGAATTGTTGTTCCTAAGGGTGACCTTCGTAAAGTCATTATGAACGAGGCTCACAATTCACCCCTATCTATTCATCCTGGAAGTACAAAGATGTACCATGACCTTAAGCAGTCGTATTGGTGGACTCGAATGAAGCAAGAAATTGCTCAGTTCGTGAATGAATGTGATGTCTGTAGAAGAGTGAAAGCAGAACACCAACGGCCAGCTGGGCCCCTCCAACCTCTTGCCATTCCAGAATCGAAGTTTGACCATATTGAGATGGACTTCGTGACTGGATTTCCCAAGTCCAAACATGGAAATGATGCTATCTTTGTTGTCATCGACAAGCTTACAAAAGTGGCTCATTTTCTTCCTATCAAAGAATCTATCACATCAGCTCAGTTGGCAAAGCTATATACGTCCAGGATTGTCTCCTTGCATGGCATTCCACAGTTGATATCTTCAGATCATGGAAGCATCTTTACCTCTAAGTTCTGGGACTCCTTTCAGAAGGCCATGGGCACCAACATTCACTTCAGCACAGCCTTTCATCCTCAAACTAGTGGACAAGTCGAGCGAGTAAATCAAATTCTTGAAGATATGCTCAGGGCTTGTGTCATTTCTTTCGGTATGAAGTGGGAAGATTGTCTTCCATATGTCGAGTTCTCCTACAACAACAGCTTCCAAGTGAGTTCGGGCAAGGCCCCATTCGAGATTCTCTATGGCAGAACGTGTCGTACTCCTCTTAATTGGTCAGAGACTTGTGAACGCCAACTTCTTGGCAATGACTTGATCACAGAGGCTGAAGAAATGTGCAAAGTCATTCGTGAAAATCTCAAAGCCGCGCAATCGCGCCAGAAGAGTTACTATGATAGCAAGCATCATGACTTGGCTTTTGAGATAGGACACCATGTCTACCTCCGTGTCTCTCCAATGAAAGGTACTCGTCGCTTCGGTATCAAAGGGAAGCTTGCACCTAGATACGTGGTTCCTTTCAAGATCATTGGGAAAAGAGGCGATCTCGTCTATCAACTTGAGCTTCCGTCCAACTTTGCAAACGTACACGACGTGTTTCACGTGTCACAGCTTCGCAAGTGTTTCAAGACTCCTGACCGCACCATCAACTTCGAAGAGATTGATCTCCAAGAAGACCTATCTTATCATGAGCATCATGTTGCTATCCTTGAAGAAACCGAGCGCAAGACTCGCAACAAGTCAATCAAATTCCTGAAAGTGAAGTGGTCACATCATTCCGGCTGAGAAGCCACCTGAGAACGCGAGGACCACCTCCATTCCGAATATCCAGAGTTCTTTCAGTCTTAGATCTCGGGACGAGATCCTTTCATAGTGGTGGAGTGTTGTAACGCCCCGGATGTATCATACCATATTTGTACTCCGACTCTTGCCATTTTCGGCTATAAGTTATGAGATTCCTGGTTGGGTTCTTGTCTTTGTTTTTCTTTTGTCCATGTCATGCATTTCATATCATGTCATCATGTGCATCACATTTGCATACGTGTTCGTCTCATGCATCCGAGCATTTTCCCAATTGTCCGTTTTGCAATCCGGCACTCCTACGTCCTCCGGCGCCCCCTTTTGTCTCTTTTTGTAAGCAGGTGTTAAACTTTCTCAGAATGGATCGAGATTTGCCAAGGGGCCTTGATTCACCACCGGTAGACCACCTGTCAAGTTCTGTGCCATTTGGAGTCCGTTTGGTACTCCAACGGTTAACCGGGGAACCGTAAAGGCCTCGTGTGTGTTGCAGCCCAACACCCCTCCAAAGTGGCCCAATAACCCATCCAAACCCCCTCCATCCCCTCGGCCGTTCGATCACGATCGCGTGGCCAAAAACTGCACCTCATTTGGACTCTCCTAGCTCCCTCTACCTATAAATATGTGGCCCTCCCGGATTTTTCGGGCAGATGAAACCCTAGCCTAGCCCCTCGCCGCCGCCGGACACGTCCGGATCTCACCGGACGAAAATCGCCGCCACCCCGCGCCTATCCTGTGCCACCACATGTCGCCACCGCGTCGTCCCCGCCACCGACCCGCGAGCCAGCATCAGGCCCGCTGAGCCCATCCACCGCCGCTCCATGCCCGCGCGCCCGCGCCTCCTCCTCGCTGCCCGCTCCTCGCTGGCGCGCCCTCGCCGCCCCTCACCGGTGACCCCGATCCGCAGCATCGGCCACCGGAGCCGCCCTTGCACCAGAGCCCGCGAACACCGCCGCCCCACCGTCTCGGTCACCACCGGAGTCCGCGAACGCCGCCGCCCCGCCGTCTCGGTCGCCACTGGAGCCCGGCAAGCTCCCCGGCGCAGATCCGGCCGCCTCCTTCTTCCACTCCGGCCAGCAGCTCCGACAAACCTCATACCGCGCACCAGATCTAGATCGGGAGAACCCTAGGGTTGACTTTGAATTTCCTCTAAGTCCTTTAATTTTACATTCTGAGCCCTTGTTCATTGCATCATAACTTCTCATCCGTAGCTCTGTTTTGCGCGTGCAATATATCAAATTGTTCATCTGGATGTGCTCTGTATTTTGTTCCATTGCACCATGCTTGTTTGAGTCCATATTGATTCTCAAATTGTTGATGCAAGAGTGATATAAAATGTTAGTTCCTAATTCTTATCAGATCTTGAGCATTTGTCATTTTTGCCATGATTATTGTGTGCTGCATATGGGCATGAGCACTACATGTGTTTTGGGCTATGCCATGCCATATTTACAGGGGTGTATGCCATGTAGTTTTGTGATCAGTGTGGTGACTAGCACAAGCATGCAAAGTAGCTCTCGTGATATTGCTGATTTCAGAGACTTAGAATTTCACGAAGTATTTGCTCTGCTGTTATTTTTATGCCATGTATTCATGTTGCTACAGAGAGATCCATGCTTCTTTTGAATATGTTCAGTAAGGATTATTTTGACATATGGTTATACTCTATCCATCCATGCACCTGTATGAATTTATGGAGTGCCCTAGCATGACTCAATCTTGCTCTACTTTTGCTATAAAATGTTCCTGGCAGATTGTTTACGTGTTAATCAATTTTGCCAAGGTTGTTGTAGTTGATCCATGCATGGTATGAGATTGTTCTTGCCATGGTTAGCTTCTTGCACATGTATTCTTGCTGGTAGTATGCTTAGTTTATCATACAATTCCTTCTGGTGAGTGAATCGAGCTCGCAAAGAGTCCTTCATAATTCTGTTTCTGCCATGTCCAGTTTTTTGCTAAGTCTGAATTTGTTAACGAAACTTGCTATGTTTACATGGGTGTCATCATCTTTTGTCAAGCATCTTGAGTAGATCACTGCCATGTGCTTTGTTGCTATGTTGGAGTGCAGTAGCTTAGTTTCTTGTTACATTCTAGATGGCATCGTGCTATTAATCATAGAATTATGCCATTATTGTTTTGCTTGCCATTTGCAAACCGTGCATCCGATTCCGGTGATCTTTATATCGATTTCGACCAAAATCAACTCATCTTTCCAGCGGCGCACTTGGTTTGCCAAATTGAGGCCTGGTTCAATCTTTTCCTTCTGGAGCTCGCATATGCATTGCATATCACATCCCGCATATCATCCCATGTTTTGCATCATGTTGCTTGCGCATTGCACCGTGGTTGATTGTGGTTTCCTTTGTTTGTGTTCTTGCCTTGGGTAGAGCCGAGAGACAAGTTCGTGATCGAGGAACCCATTGAGTACGCTTACGAGGATCTAGCTTATGTCAACTCGGAGAACTTTGCGGGCAAGATGACCATACCCTCGAAATCACTTCTATCTTTGCGTGTGAGTTGTTCGCTCTATTGCTATGCCGCGATACCTACCACTTGCTATATCTTGCTTCCTATATTGCCATGTCAAGCCTCTAACCCACCTTTCCTAGCAAACCGTTGTTTGGCTATGTTACCTCTTTGCTCAGCCCCTCTTACAGCGTTGCTAGTTGCAGGTGAAGATGGAGTTTGTTCCTTGTTGGAACATGATTATTGTTGGGATATCATTAGTATATCGTGTTTACTTTAATGCACCTATATACTTGGTAAAGGGTGGAAGGCTCAGCCTTATGCCTGGTGTTTTGTTCCACTTTTGCCGCCCTAGTTTCCGTCATACCGGTGTTATGTTCCTTGATTTTGCGTTCTTTACGCAGTTGGGTTATAATGGGAACCCCTTAACAGTTCGCCTTGAATAAACTCCTCCAACAAGGCCCAGCCTTGGTTTTACCATTTGCCACCTAAGCCTTTTTCCCTTGGGTTCCATGGACTCAAGGGTCATCTTTATTTTAACCCCCCCCCCGGGCCAGTGCTCCTCTGAGTGTTGGTCCGAAATGAGTAGACTGCGGGGACACCTCGGGGCCACTTGAGGTTTGGTTTTACTCGTAGGATGTCTCATCCGGTGTGCCCTGAGAACGAGATAGGTGTGACTCCTGTCAGGATTTTTCGGCACATCGGGTGGCTTTGCTGGTCTTGTTTTACCATTGTCGGAATGTCTTGTAACCGGGATTCCAAGTCTGATCGGGTCGTCCTGGGAGAAAGAATATCCTTTGTTGACCGTGAGAGCTTGTGATGGGCTAAGTTGGGACACCCTGCAGGGTTATGAACTTTCGAAAGCCGTGCTCGAGGTTATGGGCAGATGGGAATTTGTTAATGTCCGGTTGTAGAAAACTTGAAACTTAACTTAATTAAAATGCAACGACCGCGTGTGTAGCCGTGATGGTCTCTTTTCGGCCGAGTCCGGGAAGAGAACACGGTCTCGTGTTATGTGTGAACGTAAGTAGTTTTAGGATCACTTCTTGATCAGTATAGCTTCTCGGCCATGCTTAAATAGTCTTGATCGTGAGGGTGTGAGATGGCTGAGTCCCTGTGACTCACAGATTACTTCCAAAACCAGATGCAGGTGCCGACGATGCCAGTGCAGGGGACGCTACCGAACTCAAGTGGGAGTTCGACGAGGATTCAGGACGTTACTAGGTTTCCTTCCCGGACGATCAGTAGTGGAGCCCAGTTGGGGCGATCGGGGATCTATTGCATTAGGGGTTGTCTTTGTTTATTTGGTTCCGTAGTCGGACCTTGATTGTATCCTGGATGATGTAATGATATATTTATGTATTGTGTGAAGTGGCGATTGTAAGCCAACTCTTTATCCCTCTCTTATTCAGTACATGGGATGTGTAAAGATTACCCCTCTTGCGACATGCCTACTATGCGGTTATGCCTCTAAGTCGTGCTCCGACACGTGGGAGATATAGCCGCATCGTTGGTGTTACAGGCCGACTGTAACCAGGGGCTGAATTTGGCCCACAAGCTGAAGAGGCCAGTAATGGACCGTAAGTAATGAAATTTCGGAAATGAGCACAAGAATAAATGGGCCCTTAGAAGGCCGAAAGTTAACACTGGCTGGAAACGTCCGACGGGCTAATGGGCCGTTAGTGGGTATAAAGCGATACACTATTCATTACGAGACAGTTTCACCACGGGCCGTTAATGGGCCAAGATTTACAAAGGGCCTCATATGGGCAGCAAGACGTCATGGGCCGGAAGTTACAACGGGCTAGAATCATACAGGACGGCCCAGATGACGCTACTAGGCCCAATTCGGGTAAGCCGTAATAGGCCGTGACCTAGAGGGTTGTATATGGGCTATATGGTAATAGGCCGTTAACAGGTTTTCCGTGGGCTGGCCTGCTACCTCTTTGACCAAGTCAAACGGGCCCTTTTCACCGGAATGTGCCTCTGTTGGGCCGTGTCACGTGTCGATGTATCATAGGCGCCTCCTCTCCAGTGAGTGGATGACATCTATCCCAACGGTGAGCCAACACGTGTTTCCTCCGCCAATGAGAATTTTACACGTGGAAAATCCCCATTGGTCCAAGCTGTTAACGGGTTATCGGATCCAAAACCAGACCCGATAGCTTAACGACGACCCGTTATGGTGGATGCCACATGTTGGTCACCCTTAACGAAAGCACTTCCATGAAGCACCATTTATCGTCATGGAAGTGGACACTTCTGTGATGATAATTTTGATAATGTCATGGAACACTTCTACGACAGCACAGGTATGACTATCTTGATCATGTCGTAAAATCGTCATGGATGTACATGCATGACAGAAAACGTGACCTACTGTGACAAACATGTACCATCCCAGAAGTGTATTTTTTGTAGTGAAGTGTCCCATTAATCCTCCTCCATGCGCCTCCTGCAACAACAAAAGACGAACGAAGCTAGCTGGAATGCATAGCTTGTTAGCATGAAACACAAATCCATCATTAAGGATGAACTTGTTCCATGTTCTTCCTTCTTTACAATTCTGCATTACATCTTTAAAATCAACGTCATGCACATATTGATCTTTGATGCTCTCCAAACCAAATATTTTAAAGTCAAGTTGTGAAAGCATAGTATAACGGCGAGACAATGCATCAACAATAACATTTTCTTTACCATTCTTGTTCTTAATGACATAAGGGAAAGTCTAAATGAATTCAACCCATTTAGCATGTCTATGGTTCAGTTTTGCTTCACTTTTAATGTGTTTTAAAGATTCATGATCATAATGTATAACAAATTATTTGGACCATAAATAATGTTGCCATGTTTCTAAGGTCCGAACAAGAGCATATAATTCTTTATCATAAGTAGAATATTTCATACTATGCCCACTCAATTTTCTAAAAAAGTATGCAATAGGTTTGCCATCTTGTAATAACACACCTCCTAATCCAATTCCACTAGCATCACATTCAAGCTCAAAAGTCTTATTAAAATCAGGAAGTTGGAGTAAAGGAGCATGTGTCAACTTATCTTTCAATACCGTGAAGGCTTCTTCCTGTGCGGTACTCCAAACGAAAGGCGTGTCCTTCTTTGTAAGCTCATTGAGAGGTGTAGTAATGGTGCTGAAATCTCTCACAAAACGCCTATAGAAACCAGCGAGTCCAAGAAAACTCCTCACTTGTGTGACCGTTTTGGGTTGTGGCCAACTCTTAATAGCTTCAATCTTTGCTTTATCAACTTCAATTCCCTGTGGAGTAACAACATAGCCAAGAAAAGTTTCTCGGTCAGTGCAAAAGGTGCACTTCCCAAGGTTACCAAACAAACGTGCATCACGTAGAGCAAGAAAAACAACATGTAAATGTTCCAAATATTCTTCCAAAGATCTGCTATAAATAAGTATATCATCAAAATAGACTATCATAAATCGTCCAATGAAAGCATGTAAAACTTTGTTCATTAATCTCATAAAAGTACTAGGTGCATTAGTTAACCCAAAAGGCATGACTAACCACTCATATAATACAAACTTAGTTTTAAATGTTGTTTTCCATTCATCTCCCAATTTCATATGAATTTGATGGTATCCACTGCGCAAATCAACTTTGGAGAATATTGTAGAGCCACTCAATTCATCAAGCTTATCACCAAGCCTAGGAATAGGATGACGATAACAAATAGTAATATTATTAACGCCTCTACAATCAACACACATACGCGATGTACCATCCTTTTTGGCACTAGTATAATAGGAATAGCACATGGACTAAGAGATTCACGTATATAACCTTTGTCAATCAGCTCCTGTACTTGACGCATAATCTCCTTCATCTCCTCTGGATTGGTACGATAGGGCGCGGCAGCGAAGCACCGGGAATTAAGTCAATCTGATTCTCAATACCTCGAATAGGAGGTAATCCCGGTGGCATGTCTTGTGGAAAGACGTCAGCAAACTCTTGCAAAATCTTAGTGACATCAGGAGGAAAAGGGGGAGGCACGTCCTCGAATGAAAATATTGCCTCTTTGCATATGAAAGCAAGCAAACAGATTTGCTAAAATCTAGATCATCAATATCAAATTTGGTGGCAAGTAAACAACCATTCTAATTTAATTTCAGAAGCAACGATGATGGTTTATTATTAGGCTTCAGTTATAGCTCAAATTATTTTGCCACAATCTGATTTTCACTCTTATTTTGCTCCTGTTTTGCTTTACTAGCTCTATGAATATCATCTTTCAAAATCGAATCAGGAGACATAGGAAGCAAAGTAATACGTTTAGCCTTATTAACAAGAGTATACTAATTGTTTCTACCAGTGTATGATAATCCCCAAGTGCAAGGAATCATCGTAGAAATTTCCAAAGGTTGAAGTGATAAGTATGGAGTGTTGAACCCACAAGGAGATAAAGGTAAGATCAATATTCTCTCAAGTCCTATCTGCCACTGATACGACTCTACGTACACCGAACGTTTGCTTCCATGTAGAAATGAGAAATAAAACTACTTTGTGGATATGAAGAGGATAACTTTGCATGATATCAGAGAACTAAAACATAAAAGTAGGTGTTGTTAACATAAATTTAGAATATATTATTATATATTATAAATAGAGAGTGTGGAATAATGATGGATCAGTGTGCGGAATTGTCCTAGGCAATTTTTAACAAGATTGCTAGTCGTCATTGCAATTTTATATGATGGAGAGGCATAAGCTAACATACTTTCTCTTCTTGGATCATATGCACTTATGATTGGAACTCTAGCAACCATTCGCAACTACTAAAATCATTAAGGTGAAACCCAACTATAGCATTAAAGTATCAAGTCCCGTATATCCCATACGCAACAATCCTCTTACTCGAGTTTAAGCTTTTGTGACTCTAGTAATGCTCTATAAGCAAATCATGAATGTATTGCAACACCCTACTGTGGGAATCCTTCATGTGTGCGCAGCACGGAGGACCCCATAGGACAGCACCAAAATAAAACATACAACTCAAACGAATCTAGATCATCAATCACCCCAAAAGACAAAGGAAATCTACTCAAAACATCATAGGATGGCAAATCATTGGATCATAATATGTGTCATAAAGCACCATGTTCAAGTAGGGGATTACAGCAGGGTGCGGGAGAGTCGACCGCATAAAGAGATGAGGATGGTGATGAAGATGGTGATGTTGATGAAGACGATCACCATGGCGATGGTTCCCTCGGTGGCACTCCGGCGCCACCGAAAGAGAGGGGGAGAGTCTCCCCCTTGAGCTTCCTCCTCCATGGCCTCCCCCTAGATGGGGAGAGGTTTTGCCTCTAGTCCTTGGCCTCCATGGTGATGATGGCCCCCTCCGGGATCCTCCTCCATGGGATCCGGTGATGATAGCACCCTCCAGTAGGGTGTCGGAGAGGGCCTAGATTGATTTTTCCTGGCTACAAAGGCTTGCGGCGGTGGAACTTCCAATCTAGGTTTCGTTTTGGAGTTTTCTCAATTCATAAGAATGTTTGGCATCGGGGACAAGTCAAGGGGGGGCACAAGGCGAATACAAGGTAGGGGGCGCGCCCCCACCCTTCTGGTTACCCCTGGGCTCCTCTCTAGTATCTTTTCCCTCCATTATTTTTTATATTTTCCAAAAATATTTTCCGTAAATTTTCAGCCCATTCCGAGAACTTTTATTTCTACACAAAAAACAACACCACAGTAGTTCTACTGAAAACAGCGTCAGTCCAGTTTAGTTCTAATCAAATCGTACCAAAACCACATAAAATTGTTATAAACATGGCATGAATAGTTCATAAATTATAGATACGTCGCAGACATATCCGCATCCCCAAGCTTAATTCTTGCTCGTCCTCGAGTAGGTAAATGATAAAAGAAATAATTTATGAAGTGTGAATGCTAGCATAGTGTAAAAGTTTGATCAATTATAGTTCCAAACACTTTTTCTAGCATCATTATATATCATAAAAAGTAGCTCATCTCATAAAACTTCTCATGATCAAGTAGCAAGCTATTAACAAGTTAAAGTATAGACCATAAAGTTTCTTAAAAACTAACAAACCATGATCTTAGTCATCAAAAAATTGCAATTCATCTTATTTTCAGGAAGGGTCTATGTAAGAGCTTTTATTTAGCAAATCCCGCATACTCAACTATCATATAGTCTTCCATGATTGCTAACACTCAAAGCATATTGTTAGAACAAATAGCATCCGTCAAACACAGTGAAAGATAGGGGCTTAATGTTCCGCCTCCCAACTTATTTATCATATACATAATTGTTAACAATAATAATGCATGATCAAATATATTTGACTGGCCATATAAGCTTGGATCTATCCCCACCACATGATGCTTGCCAACTAAAGAATAATTGAGTTTGAAATAGGAAGGGATACTCTTGACTCTTTCATAAAAGTAGATACATTAAAGTAAAAGATAGGCCCTTTGTAGAGGGAAGCATATGTTGTCATGTGGTTTTAAATGTTGGATGTGCAAACCCTTAATGCAAATGAATGTCACATTGTATTGCCCTTTGTGATAGCAACCTTTATTATGTAGTATGTCGCTTTATTTCTTTACTATCACAAATTCGTACAACACTTATTTTCCCTTGCAATAAAAGATCATACATATTTAGGAGCATTTTTTATTTCTTTTTGCACCGATGACAACTTACTTGAAGGATCGTATTCAATCTATAGGTAGATATGGTGTACACTCATGGCATGGAACTCGGTTTAAGGGTTTTGGATGCACAAGTAGTATCTTTACTTGGTACAACATTTGGCTAGCAAAAGATCCGAAGCAAGAACCACATGTTAGAGGATCCATAACAATATAACTTCTATGTAAATATACCCAAACATAACTCATTACGTTGTCTTCCTTGTCCAACTTCAACTAATTTGCTCAAGTTTGAAAATAATTAATGGGGCTCACAATCATAGAAGATGTCCAACGTAGTATATTTATATGTGAAATCTCTCTTCCTTCAATATTCTTTCATTAATTGTTCAAGTGACCAATGTTAAGTTTGCTAACTTTCAATAAATTTTACCACCTATCCTTCTTATAAGTGAAGTCATTACTCCCCATGGGATAAGCATATGAAGCATATATAATTTTAGATCTATAATATTAAATTCATTCAACCATTTACTCCTAGGATATAAGTGAAGCACGTGAGTAAATGACAAACTACTCCAAAAAGATATAAGTGAAGAACAATGAGTAGTCAAATAATTAACTAGCCATGGGAGGACACTCTCTCTCATTCAAGATTTCAAATCCAATGATTTTACTCAAACAACAATTAAAATGAAAATACGCTCCAAGCAAAACACATATCATGTGACGAATAAAAATATAGCTCCGAGTAAGGAATACCAAAGGTTTTGAAGATGAAAGAGGGGATGCCTTCCGGGGCATCCCCAAGCTTAGGCGCTTGAGTCTTCCTTGAATATTACCTTGGGGTGCCTTGGTCATCCCCAAGCTTAGGGTCTTTCCACTGCTTATTCTCCTCGTATCGATATCTCACCCAAAACTTGAAAACTTCAACCACACAAAACTTAACGAAACTTCATGAGATGGGTTCTTATGATAAAGAGTAAATCATTCACTTTGGTACTGTAAAAGACAAGATTCATAATTGTTCTCACACAATGCCTATTGTACCATATCATTTCTACAATTTATATTGAGCGATATAAGCCATAGAAACTAGAAAACAAGCAAATTATGCATTGAAAACAGAATATGCCAGAAATAGAACAGTTTGTAAGGATCTAAACAACAACCATACTTCTGCTACTCCACAGATTCGGAAAAATTAGGACAACCTAGGAAATTTGTATATAGTGTAAAAAAATTCAGATCAAAAGCACGCTTCCGTGATTTTTTAAAATTTTGGCAATGAGCGCAAAAGTTTCTATTTTTCAGCAAGAATCAACTATCACCGTAAGCCATCCCAAATGTCTTACTTGGCACTTTATTAAATCAAAAGCTATAAAACATGATTACTATAGTAGATTAATCATGTGAACACATAAAAACTGTAAGGATAAATATTGGGTTGTCTCCCAAGAAGTGCTTTTCTTTAATGCCTTTTTAGCTAGGCATGGTATTCTAATGATACTCTTCCAAGCCCAATTCCGATGATATTTTATTCATAGTCTAAAAGATATAAGTGAAGTTGATAGAGCATTCTACAAATAACATAGATTTACCAATATCCAAGCTCAAAATATATAAGTGAAGCACACGAAGCATTCTATAAAGCCATACTCAAAAGATTTAAGTGAAGCACAAAGAGCATTCTATAAAACCATACTCAAAAGATTTAAGTGAAGCACAAAGAGCATTCTACAAATCAACGAATGACTATCTCAAACTAGCATGATGCATAAAGGAAAATGAAGGAAAAATAATGTAACATCCCAATTTTCAATTTGGTTGTTAATCATTAGGTCATCATATCCATCCATGACATGAGCATTTTGAACTTGATTTATTCGGACATTCTGATCCTAGAGACCTTAAGAAACTCAAGGACCATTTGAGAGAGTTGGAGGTTTTCATAAAATTTCATTTTTGAATTTTCAAACTTGGTAATTTGGATCAAAGTGATTTTTATTTGAAATTATTTTTCCAATTATTTCAAAATAAATAAAAAATGGGAGAAGATAATATGACTTCTTCAAAACAACTAAGAAATAATGGAAATTTAATTTTGAACAAAAATATATTTTATTTGAATTTTATTTGATATTTTATTCTATTAAATTAGGGAAAAATATGCATTTTTCAAAAATTGCATTTAGCCCATAAAAATGTTCACTTTCTCCTAAATATTAGGAGAGGACGGCGAAAATTATTGCTGGAATTTTAGGATTTTTATTTTATTTTATTTTGGATTTTCTTCGCGGCAAATTTTTTTTTAAAAAAAGTTTAGCGGACCGAACTGGGCCGAAGGCCCGGCCAGCCCGTCGCGCCACCGCCTACCCTGAGCCGTGCCCGAGCCGGACTCCGTGCGGAGTCCGAGAGTGCCACGCCGCGCCGCCGCTTGGCCCCCTGCCCAAGTCGGCCCGCCGCGACCCCCTTTATAAGCCACTGCACGACCCCCTTTATAAGCCGCCGCCCCCTCCTCTCATCAGCCCCGCCACCGCTGCCAGCCGCCCACGCCACCGCTTGTCGCTGATGCCTGCCGCCCGCGCCGCTAGCTTGCGCCGCCATCGCTCGCCGCTGCCGCCCGCACCGCCCGAGCCGCTCGCCGCTACTGCCGCACCACCCCGAGTCGCCGGAGCCCGCACCGGAGT